>NW_017181113.1:635191-659221 GCF_001652005.2 Ceratina calcarata
TTATATATCCGCTATTTTCCGTTGTTTTCTATAAATTTTGTTAGAAATCGCCGTAGATGAAGCGAGCAAAACAATTGTTGACTGAACACGCGAAGCGGACGCGACGATGATCTTCGAGAACGGCGCGTCACATCGGTCGCATGTCGCATTCGCTGGCGGACGTCGATATCAGATGACAATCCGCGTGTATTCGCAAAAGCTGCCACTCATTTTCGTTCTTCGTCAACCGGGAAACCATCCTAGACGATAATAGCTAAGTAAGCGTTCCGTGCACGCGATTTCCTAACGGCACTGATGCGAGCCGCGACATTTATATATAAGTTGCCTCCGAGACGACGCGCAAACGCGAAGGGACGAGAGCCTCGACTTCCAAATTGAAAATCCGCAATCGTTTCTTCGCAACCATTCGACTCGTTCTTGTTTAGAATAGTTTTTGTTACGTAATATTATTTATTGCTGATCACCATATTTATTATTAACCCTTCTAAATCTTGCAACGAGTCTCGCGAACGGACCAAGACTGACGATTCAGATCGTGCGCGTGCCTCGTGGATAAACAAAAATTCTAGGACGACGTTTAATCATTTTCATCGCTTGTTCATTCGTTACAACGGGATACATAATATCTATATGCATTACAATTATCAACCCTTTTAGTGCCAACGACGATACATCGTTGCACATACAATGGCGCCATTACTATTCGCATTCCGAAAGAACTGTCTTAAAATAAATTTATTATTAAGCAGTTTAAATTCTAAGAACGATTATAGGCTGTAAAACATTTTATCATGAAATTATAAGAGTTTAATTATTATTACTACAATTTTTGCAGTCGGCATTAAAAGGGTTAAACATGATCGCGTGAACCGCGGCGAGATGTACGCGATTTCCGCGATCGGAAACGTACAAACTGCGATGATCGATCGATTGGGGAGCCTCGCTTTTCGTTCGCGACTCGTGCCACCGTCGGGTCAATTCTTGACCTTCAACCCGAGTACCGCGGCGAACAACGCGAAGAAGAATCCAGCAAGCAACGCGGTAGCCTTCAGCAGGATCAATCCTCCGACCAGGGTTGGGATCAACGCGACGAATTTCAGTTTGTAGGCCATCAGCAGCGCCATCATCGTACGATCCATCTTCCGTTTCCTTCGGCGAGGACGTTCTGAAAGAAACGTGTCCGTGGAAGGGGTAAATGCTCCGATCGATCGAATTGATTATTTGCTAACATTAATCTTAGAATGATCAACATTCCTGTATTTAACTAATAATTGCGACTTACTATATTCTACCTAACGTATTAGAAATGTAATAAATACTCCAATAAATAACGTTGACTACCGTACAAATTCATGAATAAATTGACATAATTGACACGAACAGATTGAATTATTTCTTACCTGGTCTGTAAAGGTAGTCCTTGGATAAACCCAGTCCATTGTTCCTCGTCAAAGTTTTCACCACCTTCGTTTTGTCCTCTCCGCGCAAAGCAACCGTATTTTGAGGTGCAACCTTGTGGTGAACCTCTTTGATCGGCTTCTTCGCGACCGGAAACGTCTTGTGTTTCTCCTCGGACCGCGAACCTTCCAGCATGCGAATCACGCAGCTGAGAGTCAACAATATCGTGACTAGATTCACTCTCGACCTCATCCTCGCGAGTTCACGAACGTGAATTCTGTCCACGATCAACTTCGACTCCCAATCACATCCTCGAATCGCGTTCCACAGTTTCTCTTTCAGTCGCACTAGTCGATGTACCTATTCCAATGATCCAAACGGTCCGACTGCTGCGCGCACCATGACTCTTTAATTGCTTCAATGTTCCTGGAAGCGTGAAACGATAGAAGTAGGATAGTTCGGCGATAACCAGAATGAATTCACTATAGGAAACAATTTTCGTGATTCTACCTGATGGAATCGAGTCAATTTTAATTTATGTCATCTTTTTTTATTAAAGCTATTATTTAGAAATTCTGCAGCGTAGGTAACTTACGCTGGAACCGCGGCAGATTCCACGCCGAGAGGACTCCGGTGTCCGCAGCCGCTCGTGCGTTCCTCGGGTCCCTCGCGACGATTATTATAGGCAATTTCCGAGAACCGCGACGACACGACGAGAGACGAATGCAAATAACGAATGGACGTATCCCAGTTGAACGAGTGACTGGAGAAGCGAGCGACCGCGAGCTGACTGATACGGTCTTGATTCACGGAGGAGGATCCGAGGGGGGCCGACGAGGGTTACCACGCCGCTGCGGCACGCTTCAGTTGCCAGGAGGATCGACAGTCCGTGAAAAATGAGCACCGCGGCGACGTGACGGCAATATATGCGTGCGGTAACCACTGTGATCCAAATTGTCGACAGGCGAATATATGTGTCAGGTTATATTGTCGAACGGGATCCCCTCGCGCGAGTACGCGCGCGCGCGTCTCTCGCCGAGAGGAAGGAAACGCGAGCGCATGGGGTGCCGCCCGCAATCACAGGTACGCCGCGGCATGCACGATGATTTTTGAGTTACGCTGCGCTGCTAACCGGGCCGATGACAATTGAATCGGCGATGGAACGCGGTACAGGATCGAAAGCCGATCCTCCACTAATCCGTCTAATATGGGATCTGCGGTACTATTGGAGGGAGGGACGGGAAATAAAGAATTGGAGAACATTATTGAGTAATTTGCAGCACGAGGCACCACTCCTCGTGAAATCGACCTGCACGCAATGCGATTTTCCAGTCCCAGAATAAATATGACCCGCATTCTATTGAAAACTGAATTTTTGCATCGATCGCGTTACGTATCGTTAATTAGAGGTCTGTGTTTCGACGATAAACATACTTTCTAGACCCTCTTTTGTATTGCTTCCGATAGCATAAAAAGTGCCCATATCCCATTATATCTATATTTACTAGTTTTTTTTATCATCGCGGTGTACCGTTAAAGAAACCCTGTATCGGTTATAATATACTGCGAAATGAACGATCGTTTAAATTAGATGATTGGACATAAATAAAACTTTTTTAATTAAACCCTTTCATATTTTTATCACCCTACGGGTCAGTAACGTCGCGTTACGAATTTAGATAACTGGAGAAGTCGACAGTGCGCGTGTAGCTCTATTCACCTGGCAGTTGAAACCTGAAGCCACATTGTTACGTTCCGCGTAGAGATAGAGGACGATTTCGTGGCCTCCTGCCTGAATACAAGGAGACGCGAATAATTGCGAGAAACGGGACAAGGGAGAGCGAGATGCCAGGGGAGAATAATGGAAAGAAACGAGGAAACGAAATGTTTAGGTCCGCGAATCACTGTCATCATTGCGGTCTTCTGTTCGCTCTTTGTTTCGTGAGTCGCATGTCACATGTAATTGATCGATGGCGTCGTTCTGTCTTCAGAGAAGGATAACGGTCGCGTCTCGAGCGCGTTTAAATAGCGAGGAACGTGAACTCGATTCGGCGACATCGCGAGAACCATCGGAAGTAGCCTGATAAACAGAACGATCTGATTTCATGGATTTTCAGAGATGTCATCACTTTTTTTGGCAATATTCGATCGATGTTGTAAAATACACTCGTCATTTGTTCTCTTTTAATAAAAATCTGATCTGGAATTTTATACAATATTACCCCTTTTTTTATAACAAAGAGGAAATCTTCATCGATTCCTGAGTATTAATACTTAAATGATATATAATGTATAATATAAATGATTTCTGCTAATGATTAATAGATTAGCTCGGGTGTGCGAGCTCGTTAAGTGTGAAGCAACGCTTTCCATGGAAGCGGGGAGCCAGAGCGGTGGATTGTCGCGAATAATCGATGGATCTACGGTCTCGGTAGGGTGGAAGCGTTCCGGTGTTGGTATGACCGGTAACGACGGCGGCCGTCCAATGATCGGAGAGAACAGAGGAATCAGCTCAACGACTCGACGGGAATGGACGACGAATCCTCCGTCACGCGTCAGTACCAAGTTAGATGGTGGTCTCCTTCTCTGGACGTTTTCACGTGCCACCTATATATAAACTAATAGTCCGGCCTAGGGCGAATGTCAGTTAACATTTCATTTGCCGACTGCACAGGTTCCGTCCTGGACGTTCCCACATTAATTACATCCTCTGTGAATCAGTGACATTCGATCCTCTTCACGAGTGCGTGCGACGCTGTTTATTTGTAGAACGTTTTCATATAGTGAAGGGAAACTGTCAAATGAAATAGGAGCATGCTGCTGCTGTACCCTTTGATCTTCTTGCCATTGTTGACGGCCACGGAAAACACGCAACACACCACGATGCAGGAACGATGGAATCCTCAGATGGAAAGTTCAAGGCATCCTGGGGATTGGGTCGGTGATGGGATCCTCAATATCGTAGACGCTGTCCTACCCGTAACGCAATCGTCCTTCGAAGGTACGACAATCAAATTACTAATTAATTCCAAAAAACATCAAACTTATTAGACTTAATTAATGAATGAGGGAATGAGGAATGGGATTATTTATGTAATATAATCTGCAATAATTTAAACAACTTTCAAATATCTTGAATATCCTTACGATTCGTATTATCGACTGGTGCACGAATCGATCCTTATTAGGTCAACACGCTGATCAGCTATTAGGCTTGTTAGCGACGACTCGATACGTGTATCGTGTTCATAATAACGCGATGCACGATCATTTACGACAGTGAATCGGCGCAAAGGCCATAAATTCTTTCCACTCCAGTTCATCCTTATTACCTCATTTATTTCGCGAGCTAATAACGAGGGTTTCCTCTTCTTGCTTTCGTTGTCCCGCGTTATTTAGTGCATCTCCGATGACACAGAAACGATACTCCGGTTCACGCCAGTCGAGTCTATTAAATATTTTAGTACCGATTCGATTGCACTTGGACTAATTCTGTTGCAGCTCGGAAAAAGAAAAAGCACAAATTGAACAGATACATCATTCCATTGATCGTGGGGTTCATGTTGATCAAATCGATTCTCCTGCCGATCGCTTTGAAGACTCTAGCGATCTTAAGCGGTAAAGCGGTGGTTCTCAGCTTGATGAGCTTAATCTTAGCTGCCATCGTGGGGTTGAAGAAGGTCGCCCAAAGCCATTCCGGGACAAGCTACGAGGTGGTCAACGTGCCGGTGAATAAATACAAAAGGCAGGACTACTTCGACGCTGTGGACGACATGACGGACACCGAACCTTATAAATATTATAGAGAACGACGCAAAAGGAAGTAAAGATTCGTGTTGAAAAATTGCAAAAAGGTTTCGTTCCTTTCATCCCTGTCTTTTACAACAGCAGAAATAAAATATATTTTCCTATACGTCGAATGATTTACTGCTTCTTGAATTCTTGAAACTATTTGAAACAAACGCAAACGGTACTCGCTAATTACTTAGTCACGCAGAGTTAGGAATGATAAACAATGGAAAGTGTTTTCAAACGATGACAAGTTGCAGGTGCGAATCATTTTCAATCTCGTGAAAGAACGTTTGCGTAAATACTAGTCGATTAATTTATTCCGCTTTGCTCTTCGATTAAGGAGTTACGCAATCGCGTCGCTTCTTCGCGGAGAGAAAGTTCGTTCGTCTCGGATTCCGAGGATGATCATGAACTTGCGTGACAGGTATCATGACTGACAAGCTCGTCGAATCCAACGTTAAAATCGATCATAAATGATTTTTATTGGTGGTTCGTCATAAAAACACTTGACTAAATCAGTTTTTCGTTAATAATAATTATTTAACTCAACGTTATGAGGAATAGAATACGTCTATTCAGGTCATTAATCTTAAAGAACGTTTAATTTACATATTGAGGGGTCACGTATTGAGTCAATGAAACCTGTAAATTTCATACGGAAACAATCAGAAGAAAGTAACGCGGACGCAAGAGCGTTCGAAATTGAATCATCGTTGAAAGCACTGTGAGTAGTCGTTAAAAAATTTCTCCGTTTAGCGTTCCGCATTACTATTCCGGGTCTCTCCCCACCTTCCTCGTACCCATAGTTTTCTATTTTCGACAAACATATCACATTCATGACATTCCAAGAGTATAAACCAACAAATGATATTATTGTAATATTCAAGATATGATTTATTAATAATGATAATAATAATAATATTGACAATTGAAAGAATGCATATAACAAAAGAGATGAAATGAATCAGTAAGGGATTAAGATTATGATGATATGATCTACAAGAAATGATAATTTCAATTAGCTGTTTAAAACTCAGAAAAAAATAATGGAATTGTTATCAGAAATAAGCTGTTCTAAATCTGTATCGGGTACAATTGAAACTATTATTCATAGACCCTGGGTAGTCGATTGCGAAAACTTGTGAAATCGTTCGAGCACCGTTACACCGCGGAGATGACAAAGTACCGCGCGCGGCTGTTAAATATTTAAGGAGACCCGAATCGCGAGACAATGGAGCAGAGCCCGCGAATAAGGCGGTCGCTATTTCGAGACACGCGCCATATGAAGAAAAAAATCATAATTTGTACGCATTGTTTGACGAGCGAATGACTGCGGGCTACTTATCATCGAATCAGGAATTCGCGGTGGATTCTTATTAAAAAGAGGACAGCTATCGTTATATGCGTTTACTTTGGCACATAATTTGAGAGCTGAAACCGAATGACTGCAAGAGAAATATTGACAGCAAGTACACCCGTAGTAATTGTTACCCGTTTTCATTCAGTCACGTTCTACGCGTGTTATCTAAAGTTATTGACAGAGCAAACAATGGAGAAAGTAGAGTTTCCTCCGACGCAGCGAGTCGCGGGTAAACTCGTAGAACACGAAAAATTCCATAACCCACAAAAATAAGATACGCAGACGTCTGAATTGAATTAAGAAAATGATTGCGTTTACATGACAGAGGTTCTCGATAGCGTTAGAACAAAAGGGAAACCGTTTAGGGTTATATCAGAAAACTCGTCGACGATGTAATCCACGGATTCAGACGACCGACGGCCGCGTCTCTGGGTCAAGGTGAGCCGGCTGGCTGCACGTGGACGCGTACCTCGGTGCACCGGTCCCGAATGGTCCCACGCGGTATATTTTTGGGCTCGTAGAAAAGGGCAGGGCGAATGCCTGAGGTGATTAAGGTGAATTAGATTCAGAAAACCCGGAGCACGTCTGGCTCCAGGGGAATCGAAGTCTACATGGCAATTTCATTGCCAGATTTTTTAACATAATTATCGACCAGAATCTAATTAGTTATCGTCGAATAATTTGATTCTATGATTTAAGAATCGGAAAGAATGTTGAACATTGATCGTCACCCCTAGTCGTCTAAATCCAGTCGAGACTGGAGATCGCCCGAGCTAGGGTCTGCCCAGTTTCAGCCGGTCGGTCGTTTGTTTAAAAAATTATCGACGAAAGTTAGGTCCGACGAAGGAAGTGGGCAAACGACGCGTGTGTATGCGTGTACCATCGATGACGGCTCGTGTGCCTTAGCGTTTGTCGCACGCGTCATCATCGTTTTAGAGAGAGTGGGGATTATTGGGGAGGGTCTCAGCCGGTGTACACCTATAAAGATAGAAGCTACAGAGGGTCGGATCACACTTGCTCCGAAAATTTTCCCGCGGGACGTGTATCCGGATCCTCTCGGACGTTTCTTCTCGTGACCAAAGCGCTTCAGAAACGAAAAATCGTCGAGATGAACAAGTTGCTGATTTTGGGACTTCTCGCCACGTCGGCGATGGCGATACCCGCGCCGGGCCCTGACAACAAGTCTCTGAACACCGAACTCGATTGCCTCGAGGAAGACAACGCGTTGTTCAGCTGCATCTTCGTGAAGACCATTGGCACGCTGAACAGAGCTGCCAGGTCGAGCGACATCGAGATCATCGATGGTGTAAAATTCATAAGGGAAACACCGAGTGAGTTCGAGTTCTATCGTGCCCTCGGTCCACTTGGAGATCCGAAGTTAATAGACGATTCATCGTTTCAGTGGAACGTAGCGGGAAAGACTTGAAAACGGAAGTGGAGGTAATGAACGAGCTGCCGAGAGACACGACCGAGCGAGCCATGAAATTGATCGGGATGCTGTACGAATCGGCCATGTCCTTCGTCAAGTCGCACAGCTTGAAGCTGAGCGTACCCGAGGAAGGTTCCATTTCTCGAGCTCTGGACGAAGGTATACGAGACACTTACGCACGACTTTCCATCCTATAAACGCTCCCATTACGTAACGCGTGTCTTCCCACCCTGATCATAGTCCCGGCGCACCGCGCGTGTAAGTTGACTCATATATACGTACGAACGGATAAACTGTTTACACAGAAAGGCTTTCACCTTCGCGATATCTATGTATACGCGGTAACCTGTTCCGGATAAACTCGTTCCTCGCACTACACTCGCTTTCCATCTTAAAATTACACAGTCGCATTCCTATACGAAAGCGTCTGATTAGCTAAGTCTCAAGCCTTTAACTATTTCCAGGTCGCGGCAAGTTGAAAAAAGTGGCACTGCCACTGATCATCGCGGCGGCAGTGAAATTATTCGCCCTGGTACCCATCGTTATTGGAAGTCTCGGCCTGCTGGTGGCGAAGGCACTCTTCGTAGGCAAGATCGCCCTTCTGGTGGCCGGCGTGTTAGCTTTCCAGAGACTGTTCGGTAACGGCAGCTCCGGCGCGGCGAGCTTCTTCAGTAAGAATTCATCGCCATCCACCGGATGGGTAGACAGTGGCAGCCAAGGCTGGCCGGCGAACGCCGGGATCGGTGGCCCGTCTCAGGGTTACTACAAGAGGAGTTTCGATGCTGAGAACGGAAAGATCGACGCCCATTCGATGGCGTACTCTGCTCAGGCGCCGATCACGAACGAAGCCCATTGAGATTACGACCGGTGGCGAACGAAACAATCCAGGCTACCTCGAGGCCATATCTCGCGACTGTTAGATTAATATTTAAACGATTAAATTATGAACCAGTAAATTATTACACGATCAATGTCAATAAATTATTTGTATTAAAAAATTGTTAACAATGTTTCATTCGATTATATGCGCGAGGTCGCAGCGAAAGCAAGGGCGATTTCTAAATCGAAGGAATTATTTATGCGCGTGCCATGAGGAGGCGCGAAGGTGCATAGAAAACGGCTTGGTTCCTGACACGTGATTAGCGCTCACCAACTGTGAAATATCGACATGTTCGTGGATCGAGCCGACAATCGGTCTGGCTCATATGCGATTCCGATCGGACGCGTACGTATCACGCTTCGATTGCACTCCCACCTGTTACCCTCTTTTCTCGGCCTCTCCTCCCCCTTTCGTCGCCCGCCGGCTCTTCCGTCTCTTTTTCTTCCCATCCTTACTTCGACCGAAAACAGATTCGGGACACGGCGGCCTCGGTTTTGCATGCCGTTCCGTGTCACACGCGCGCCAACAGACACGGAAATCTAATTTTCACCAAGAAACTTATTATCGGCTCCGTCTCGTGAATATGATGTACGTCGGGAGTGGCCTCTCTGCCATTGTTCGACGCACGCGTTTCGCTCGCTCGAAACTCGCTATTGTATCGCTATCAATGAACAAATGCTTCTGGTTGTTTCTGTCATCCGTGGAAAACGGGACTCGTCTTTATGCAAAGTAGCGAGTCACCATTGTTAATTCACATTCTTTGATTCGTAAACAAAATTTGGGAAGCATAACTTTTAAAAAAGAAGGAAGGTATAATGCCTTAAGAAGTCAATAACAATCTTGTATTCTTTTTTACGATCCCTACAAATTATAATCCTTTGGTATTTCTATTCAAATTCTAAAACGAAGTGGATGCTGTTAATTAAATGTTTCTCCTGTGCATAAAGAACAAAAGCGTAAATATTTTATGTCTGAAAATTAGTTAAGCGAATAGATCGAATCGACGGCACGTTTGAAAGTGATCGCGCTGAAAAGGAAAATTAGTTTCTACGACCAGACGGTACGTCACATTACGGTGGGACGTAGTGCAGCGTTTCGAGTTGGTGACACGTTGGAAATTAAAATTCTTCACACCGCGGCCCTTGCACGTTGCTTGCCAAATGGTTCAAACTGGGCCCCACCATTGTTCAGGGTCCGTCGTATATAAAAGAAAATTTGCCCCGGGGCGAAACAGTCAAAATCGACGCCTCCGTATCGTTCGATATCGAGTCAATATATTCAGGATGAAGATAGTGATCGCGAGCGTAGCGATCTTCGCGATCGCGTTCGTCGCGGCCGAAGACGCAAGAAGCGCGGAAATCGACTTGACGAAGACTATGGACGATCTGAACCGAAAGGACACCATACAAATTTACGGCGACATGATCACTTTAGAGAAAATGCACGTGGAACAGGAGTACGACGTTGGGCGTTCTAGCGAGGATCCTTTAGTGAACAAGATCGAGCAGTTTCTGAGGAGCAGAAGAATTCACGTGCACCTGCCCAGCGATGGATCCTCCGTGGACATGTTGGGAAGAGCTTTGGGTCGCAAGGATGTCGACGTCGAGCTTAGGGCTTTGACCACTGGAGCTTCCGAAGGTAAGACTAACGTACTAAATATCTAATTAATTTTGTACACCATAAAAAGATAATTCGTGTACAATATTATTTGTCTAAGTTATCATCATGTTAAAATAGTAAATAACATGCTGGATAGTTTATAAGGCTAGCTTCTCAGAAGCGTGTATGCTGTTGTATGAAGTATGGAAGATAAGTATCTCTAACTTAAATTCTAAATATCGTTGGTATGCAACAATGCTATTTGCATTTAATTGCAGTTAAAATGGAGTCCAAGAATTGACAACATGTGCTATGAATATTATGTACATGTCATCATCTTCAACTCACTTTTACTTTCATAGTATTCTATTTATTTTCAACATGAAGAATAGAATTTTACAGATTAAAGAAATAAAGAAGCAAGTAATTAAGAAATATATATACACATTTTTGTTTTAAAAAGAGGAAATATATTATGAAAAGGGAAATAAAAAAGAAAATTCGGGAGAGCTTCTCGCGACAAGAATTCCTCTGATCTCTCCTTTAGCCTACATATCGACCCAAATATTCGGCATTCGTGGCTCGCCTCGAATGCCGACGCGTGAAACGCTGGAAGTAAAGAGGGAGGGATTGTCAATGAGATTTCTGCGCGATTCAGTGCCGTGAAATTCTGTCCAAGGAACTGTTCGCGAACAGATTCTGGTGGCTGAGATCGCGCTCGAAGTCGCTGCTGCAAATGAACCGGTCCACGGTCCACGAACTTATAGTACTTCGCCTTTCTAACGAGCCTCCAATACGACGGAAGTAAGCCACGAAGCCGTGAAACGATTGGCTGGAAAGTAGGACTCTGAACAGTGCGAGGAGAGGGATCGGATGCGATCGGTATCTCGGCACCTCTTTTCCTCGTCCTCTTTTCGCGGCTCCTAAATTTCCACGAATTTTTTCTCCGGCTCTCGACGGAAGACGACGAGCCGCCTAACGAAAAGAGAGAACGCCGAAGGCAGGAGGGAGGGAGGGAAGGAAGGAGCATAGAAAGCCGTCCCACTTCCTCCGCATCCGCGAAAACAACCGGCGTAGCAGAGATCGGGATTAAAGTGGGCCGTCGCGTCGACGGGATTCCGGGTTTCTGGGACGAACCGCCGCGTCCATGGCGAACAAGGACCTTGAACGAGAGTGCCACATGTCGAAGAAAGTAGATACCTGCCGATAAGTGCCCATTAGAGGGTTCCTAAATCCCCCTTCTCCTCGTCCTCGTCAATTTCACTTAGCGTTTCATTGAATCCATCAAAATTCGGCAGATTAATAGACATTCCTTTTGTGAACACACGAATTCTCTGATATTTTTTATCGACGGATTTATTAAAAATTTTCTGAATTACGACGATTTTGAATTTCAAGCTCTCCCTGGACACGCTTTATCATCCTAATTTTATTTCTCTCTGTTTTAGCCCGAACGAAGTTGAAGAAAATGGTGCTGCCGCTTTTACTAGCACTGAAATTGAAGGCACTGATCGTCCTACCAATCGTTATCACTCTGATCGGCCTGATAGGAATTAAAGGACTCGGCGCAGGTCTCCTGTCTCTACTTTTATCCGGGGCGGTCGCCCTCAAGGCATTGCTGACACCACCACCCCCTTACCCAGCGAGGGTCACCTACGGAATCGTGAAGCCGGAAGTACACCACGACCACTGGCACAGGTCGCAGGAAGAAGCGAATCAACCCTACAGAGGTTGGGCCCCTGAATTTGGCCCGGAACAATACCCCTATCAAGAGATTCCTTAACTTAATCGTTTATTTATGACTCATCCCCTCATCCCTTCGCTCTATTTATTGTCTCCTCTGTTCTTTCCATTACATTGAATAAATCACGCCCTTTTTTTTATACAATCTCGTGTTTTGATTCGCCCTTCGATTCACTTCGAACACGAGACACTTTCCTTTCCGGCGGTCTCCGCTCGAGCGGATCTTCGAGATAATGAAATAAATAATTGGAAATCTATAACTGCGAGGTAAGCAGGTTACCTTACTGCGAGAAGGAGAAGGTTATCGACCTAGATAGAAGCCCCGTGACGCGGAGAGACAGCGGTAGGTAACGAGCCACAGGTGGGGAATGCGTTGGTGTTAGTGGAAACAGGAAGGAGGAATGGAGGTCAGCGCGATGGGAGAAAGGGTAAGAAAATGCAGCGATTGGCCGTAACCGCTTCCCTCTCGCGGATACTCAAGATCAAGAGCACTGGGTCATTGCCTCCACGTGTGACGTCGACTCCCGCTCCGCCCGCGCCTCACGCCGGGGAGAGAGCCGGCGAGAGTAACGGTATCAGTTGTGATCGAGTGGAGAGGGCGAAGACCTCCGCTATAAACCGGCCGATCGAGAGGACAGCACCGTCAATGGCCCGAAATTCTTCGAACGAAGAGCAGCTATTGAATCAATGCACGCTTCGTTATTGAAGTTCTTTCGATTTTCGAATACTTCGAGCATTTTGAAAAATCATTTTTTCGTGGCACTTTAAATAGAACTCTCTCTTTTGAAAACTGGTGGTTGTTGTAGAATCGACAGTGATCGTTTTTCGAGTAGCTTCTGACAACTATTTTAACGTTTGATTAACGTATAACGTATCATTATGTATCTTTATCGATCTTTTAATTAGAATCAATTCAGTTTCTTTGAGGAGCAATAATTAATTAGCTTTGGACAGTAGCATTTATATTAGTCGGTCGGATCTAAGAAGAAATGGAAAAATGGGAATACGTTGCACTGCGTTTTTACTGTATAACGGATGTACGTTCTCGACTTAATGAGGTCTACTCAGCCACTCGGTCAGCGACTGGCTTCGATGCACCCTAAGTTTTTCTTATTTTACCCAATTCTGGATAACGCGACCGCATTCGCAGGAAATAAGCGAGAATTCATACGAACATAAGTTATAATTTCGTTCGATTAATCGATTTCCCTTTTGCTTGCGCTTAATACCTGAATTTCAACTATACATGCAAGTTCAAAAAGAGGAAAGAAAGGACAGTGTTTTATATTTTAAATCTGATGGAAAAGAAATAGTAGGATTAGGATATAAAAGAACTGCCATAGTTACTCTTGCCGCGTTAGAATGATCCATCATAGCCAGACACGCTGCACCTCGTTTCAAGTGACACGGTTTTCCTAACAGCGCCGCTCACCAAGATCCGCCTGATCTTCAATTCTCCAGCTACCTAATCACCCATTGAGCTTTCATAACATTCCCTGAATGCCTCAATTCTTATTAAAAATGAGTTAACCGTAATTCAATAGCGTTCCAAACGACCGGAACTTTAAACAAAAAGAGAATGAAAATAAAATTGCAAAAAGGAAACGAGTTAACATTTCTTAACCCCGACGCAAACATTAATGCAGTTATTCTTTGGCTAAAAACTTTTCATCGATTAACCCCTTCGTGTCATTCTATGACCATGAAAAATACCGTTTTCCTTCAAATCAACCGATCGAAAGCAGATCGATTCTGTTATATCATTGACGCGGCGGAGAAACGCACGGACGAGGTTCGAGGTTATTAGGGGCACTTAGGAAATCGGGAATCGATCGTAAAATCGTTGGTGCTCGGTTTTAATTTTCGCTTTCGCGGTGGCTGGAAAGTAGAGTAACGTGCGGCATTTCTATTTTCTTACAGCCACTCGTTCGTCCTGCCTGTCGAGCGGGTTAAAAATGATCGCCAGGGGAGAGATCGCTAAGGGAATTTTCGCAGACTCTGTGCACGATTCCATGCATTCGATATTGCGTATCAAACATATTAGTAGGATAGTAACAGTAACAGTATACGAGGAACAGTTATGGGGGAAGGGAGGAGCACCATAGAGATGCTGTATTAGAGTAGGTGAGCCATACGATCGCGTATAAGAGCAATATATATGAATAGAAAAAGAGAAAAATTCAATGTAACGACGCTGTCTCTCTTGGATTCAAGTCATTCAAAAAAGATAGCATCGCCAACTTCATCTTTTCTCTCTTTCTAATCCTTTCCCACTTTCACGGCTGTCTCCCCTCCTCTAATGAGGAGCACCCATTCACGTTTCACTTGCGGCACAGTTCACGTGCTATCGATTACCGATTGAAATGTCCTGACAATCGTCGCGAAAACCACAATGTTACATTTTTCATCGTCAATTCGATCGTCCGTCCAAACAGTAAATAATATATATTTATTTCCCGTTTGATTACTAGGCTGTTTCACTGCAATTTGCTTAAGTATTAAATAACAGTTCTCGGCTGGAATGTCAAGCGAGGTTGACCGAGTATGCTCGCGAAAACAGGAACAGCCGGGCGGTGATAGGCGCGATTATTAACGAAAGGAAGGCGTTCCGGTAAAAGGAAGTAACAAGTCGCGGAATGGATACCTCTTTGAAGAAGAAGGCTAATCCGTTCCTTTCTGACACACCTGCCGCTCGGACCGAGCATGCGAGCGCGTGAAACGCCCGTGAACGTCCGCGTCGCGAATTTTACTGCGCTTGAAAATTGCACTGTATGGAATTTCTCTACTTCAAGGAGAAGCGACCGATTCCACAAACACTTGACACCTACGTGCATTTATGTTGCATTTAATAAAATCTTGCTTGCTAACATTTAGCAATCATGATAATTAAAAAGTGCCTCAATTTCAATTACGAAGGCATTATTATTTTGCGGACGTGTTGAACGAAGTGACTGAGCAGAGAGTTGGAAATCGTCGCGCAATTCCCGAAGCGCATTAAGCGCGGCCGCGAAAATTGCCCGCGAGTTGTCCGCACTTTCTCGCCATCAGATCCGTCTCGCGGTGTAGCACCGCGCGTCGTTCGAGCGTGGAGCGCGAAAACCCAATCTCCTAACTGGACTAATTTAAAGTAGGCCTCCTCCGTCTCGTCTCGCTCAGCCGAGGGAGATAATGCCCGCCGCGGTTTCCGCCTTTTCACAGCTTTCGCGCGCAGCTTTTCCGTCCCGTCCCCGGACCTAGTTCCGGCTGTGGGTGCGAAAGCTCGGGCTAGGTCCGACCGGCTGACATTTTCGGCCCCCTCGATTTCGTCGTCGAGATCGAAAGTGGTTCCGCGGCCGCGTCGTGACTGTCTGTCCATCCCCGCCACGCTTCATTCGTGATACTAATTTCAACGCACTATTAAATTAGAATTCATATGAAATTGCTAGGTACGTGGAATAACTATTGCAAATTCTATTATTTTTCTCTCGTCAATCCACACGTTGCATAGAACATACGATTGAAATTGACAAAAAAATAGATACACATGAGGACCATCCCCGATTTCAAATCCGAGACGTATAATTAGTACCGTGGGAAGTCAGCATCCGAGTTCGATCCAGATTCACTGATCTCGGAGGCGTTTGAATGGGCGACGGAACGGATGGGAAGCTAGGCTTCGCTCTCATTAGATCGTCTCCGGCATCCTTTTTTTCCACCGCGAATTCGACAGAGATTCGAATGCTCCGCTCTATTTGACGCTCCCTCTCGCCGCGTGCGAGCGGCGAGCGGCGACCCTCGCCTCCCTGTCGGACGGGCCGGACGGCCGCGGCCGTCGCTGGCGCGCTGGCTTAGGAGAATGTATGGAACGAGCAATTGGCCGAAAGGCAAAAAGGAAAAAGGACTACCCGCTCTATATATACTGCAACTATCCGAGGGTATGTCCAGTGCACGGTACGCGTCTCGTCCGTCAGCTTCAGCCAGCGGGTCTCCGATTCCTGATCGCGTTAACGCGCAGCCGGACGTTCCTCCAGCCAGGATCTCTCCACATCGAAGGGTTTCACGCGTCCGGACCGAAAGAACTTCGCGCTCGGCCATGAAGGGATTCGCTGTGAACGGTCAATCGTCGCGTCAGCATGCGTTGCTGCTGTTACTGCCTGTATTGCTGCTCGTCGGATCCGTCGCCGGGGAGATCGAGAGACGAACGTCGAAGCAGATGGTCGAGGAATCCCCGGAGACCCTGGCTTCGAATTTGAGCAAAGACTGCGGCAAGTCCTACAGCGCCACGTGCCTCAAACTGGACGTGGTGTCCTTCCTGGACAGGCTGTCTGAGCAGGAGGACATCAACATCTTGCCAGGAGTATCCGTGATCAAGGAGAACGGATCTGCCAACGTCCCACCCTCCGAGGTGGTTGCCAATCTGGCCAGAGACTTCCCCAACGATGTGGAAAAGAGGCTCGACGCTTATCTGGTTCACAAAGTCGGAAGTTACCTGAACAGCCACTCGATCTCGATTAAGCTCTTCGATCCGAGGACATTCGAGGCTGCCAGGAGCTTCAACGAGGAGACGATGGCGCAACTCGGTCTCAGTAATGGACAGAACATTGAAACTGGTAAGAGAAGCATTTACAATCGATTGATAACAGATGTCCATTAACTGTTTTATTATTTTACTGCACAGGTCGTAAAAAGGGGAATCGTGGCGGCGGCCTGATGGCCGGTCTTCTAATGATGAAGGGCACCCTGGGTGCAATCGGTTTCGGTGCTCTCGCCCTGCTGGCTGGCAAAGCTCTGATGACCGGTCTGATGGCTCTGATGCTGTCTGCCATCGTCGGTCTGAAATCGCTCGCCCACCACGGCGAGAAGAAGACCACCTACGAAATCGTCAGCAAGCCGGTGTACACGAGCTCTCATACGCACAGTTCGGAGGAGCACCACGGCCATGGATACGGCCACTCCGGTTATGGAAGATCCTTGGACACGATCCATGATACAGTTCAGCAGGCAGTCCTGAAGTATGGAAACGCGCGGGACCGCCGGTCGCTGTTCCGGCAAAACTAAGTTATAATTAATTAAAATCGGTGGAGCCGCCAGCGTGGAGCAGCTGACGGCACGCGAGAGATTTAGTAGCACGTCTCTACCTCACCGAGTTCATTTCCGTCCTTTTTTCTTCTTCACACTTCACGATCCCATTCGATCCGCATCTAACTCCTCCTCCTCCTTCTACTGTTCATCTTCTAGCTCCGACACTTTACTCCTCGCGAAGCCATCCACCGTTCCTACGACACCTTTCTCCTCCTACTTCGAAATCTGTTTCGCTTTCTTGTCTCTATCTTCGCCACTTACGCCGCCTTCACCTGCTCTCGTTTCATCTTACTGATTTGTCTACTCACCGCCACTTTATGTCCGCGCGTCAGCGATTATTTATTTCCCCGTCACACCTTCCCAACGAATGCGCACGCGATACGACGCGACCTGGTCGTCGATGCACATAGATCATTTTCCAATCATGTACATGAGCTCTACTACTTGTTATTTATATGTATTTATGCATTGTAAAGTTTTAATAAATTATGTTTTTAAAAAACAGTCCCGTTTGGTTCCTCTTTTTAGAGGAATGATGAAGTATCCTGTGGTATTCGATTCACTGCATATGTCTATTTAAAATGTATGTAGTTTACGAAGTAATAGAGGCGATTCACCACAGTTGCATGCGTAAAGATAGATAATTGCGAGATGAATGCATTATTCATTAGACTAAACGAAACAAGGTCATCCCCTTCACAGAAATATATAGTACATATCAGTTTACCCACATGTTTCATGATCCTCTTAACATCCTTGCTTATCTCTTCTCAAATGCTTCTAAAAACAGTTTAAAAGAAATGTAATTTGTTAAATAGTTTAAGAATCCTCAGGAAACATGAAAATAAGCAGATCAGCCACAGAGCAAAAATGTTTGGTATCAGATTCGAAGCTCTCATTAATTCTGCCCCTGAAATCTCAAAGCGCAGCATCCTGTTTTACGGAACAGGGAAGCGCGGAACCACGAGGCAAGCTTATTATTATCTAGCGGCCAAGTAAATGACAATCGTGACTGAGTGTAACAAAAATCTACGAAATGACATAAATTTTGTTGTATAAAAACGATTACAATTTGTAGGAAGTCAGTCTTTCGACGGACGACGATAAATCACGAGTGTTGACTGATGTTAATCCCGAGGATCGTTCGTGCAGTGCGTGGGCCGATGTTCGTCGCAATATTGGTGCTTTCGATTATCGTTAGAAGCCACGCTGATGATGGCACGATCAAGGATACTAAGCTGGACCCTAACAAGGTCTCCACCAGCGACGCTCACCAATTGTACTTTCAAGTTTATTTATTTTACTGAACAATCGAATAACTGGTCTGCAAATTTATGCAAAATTAAATATTTGCAATGTCAATTATATAGTCAAATAAATAGTATATATTTCATAAACTTTTCCATATATTTTTACATATTTTTGATAATAGCTTCTGGCATATGGGACTGTCTTTTATTATCACATATTTTTAATTCTATATTTCTATTTATATTAACTCTAGTTTATATTTCTATATATAAATTTTTGTTAGTACCGGCCGACAAGTGTTCGATTACCGAAAGAATGGAATCAGGGTGGACGTGAAAATAGTACCATCATCAAATAACGACTCCGTGATAAACGACGGGTTTCCGGAGTTCCCAACGAAGGACATAGGCCGTTGCATCATCGATTTTTCGTTTACCTGTGCGAAGAATCTTTTCGGACGATTCCTTGAGTCCATCAGAGATCTAAACGAGATACTTTTAATGGGCCAACAGATTAAATTAGTGAAAACTAGAGTGGTCAACAGTCCGAGATCCATTAACGAGAGTAACGAGAATATACAACGAAGTATCGATGACATATTTGATACGTTTGCTCTACGAATCACTCTACCAAGATGGAATGGAAAACAAGAAAAGAATCAAATCGACGTTATGTTGGACGAAACTTCACTCGTCGAAGGTTCGTACCATTTCTAATGCCTAAAGAATTAAAATTCCAAATCACTTAATTTTAATTTACATGTGCCAGGACGAGGCAAAGGAGGCGGAGGCGGAGGCGGAGGCGGTGGGAAGAAAGGCCAAAAGGGTGGCGGCGGCGGCGGCGGCTGCAAAATGATGATAATGGGAGGACTTATGATGCTTAAAATGAAAATAATGAGTAACGTAGAGAAATTTTAGCCATAATTATTTTTAAATCGACTTTAATATAAACATGTATGAAATAAAATCTGTAGGCATCGCGACGTTGAAGGGGATGATGATGGCGGGTATGTCTTTAATGGTGTCAATGGCTATGTTGATGCAAAAGTATATGAAAGGCGGCGGTCATTCCGGAGGAGGTACTTACATAAATAATAATTAGTATCATGAACAAGTTTATTACAGTCTTTATTTATTTCAGGCCAATACAAAGAAATTGTTCTTTTGACTAAATCTACCGGGGGTGGCCCGCCTCAGGATAGTTACGGTGCACCACCACCGTCCAGCAGTTACGGACAACCATCTAGTTACGGACAACCATCTAGTTACGGAGGCTGGGGTCGTAGTTTCGGAAGAAGATTTATGACCAGCGATCTCAGTTCTACAACCGACTTGAAGAATTCATCCCTTAAAAGCGATCAGTCTTCGAGCTTCATTAACCATGAATATCCTTACAGTGACTTCAATTTTACGTACCCGAATTGGAACTACACGGATCGTTATTACTTGGGTAACAGCGTGGATAGTGTGAATAATAAGAGTGATATAGAACCGTTGTTACGCTCGGGAACCGATGATTACAGCATCGAAGTGCATCCTGATCAAGACGGGAGACCAAGGGATTACGTGACCGATTCGGGAGAAATGATTAGTTATGGGGATAGTCTAGATCCCGACGTTTCGACCAAATCTAATTACATAGCAAACAAGTATGAAGCTAGTAATTCGTATCCGGTATACAACGACGAGTGGCAGTCCACGAGGGAACAGATTTCAAGTTTGAATAGGGATATGCATACTAGTACAAGTTCAACTACGTAAAGTTCCTCTTTATATGGAATTTACTGTCATTAAATTACAGTATTTGAAAATAAATCTCAGTTACAAAAAAATCCTGTGTATTTTTTTTATACAAGTTCTTTCAATTTAAAAAATTATATCTGGGCATTTGGCTCAGTGTTTTGAACAGAGTTGTATAAAGCGGTAGCGCGATCTTTCGAAGAACCAGGTAAGCCTCTCGTCAGGTGAAAGGGTTACCTGTTCGCGACAGGTATGTACGATGTCTCGTGATCAACGATTTTATACTACCGACCACTGTGCTTCGTGTTGAAGAGCAATGTCACTAGGTGTCCAAGGCCATTGACCGGCCTCTGTTATAAACTCGAGGGTCCTTTCGAATTTCATAAGCGCTATACAATTGCGTTCCAAGTTCAAGGCGAGTGAAGAAAAGAATTTAATTGTCGGTGAACGTTTAATGTCTGTTGAGAGCAATTTATAAATTATTCATGTTATCTCCAATTAGTATTCCTTCACTTATTGTCATCATCGTTTTTCTCTTTGCCTCAGACACCTTATGACCGTAAGGAAGTGAAATTCGCGACCCAATACTGCCCCTCACGTATCAAATCCAGATTCCATCTCTGCTTCGACATTCTAATCGCATTTAAACGGCTAGCAGTATCGTATCAATCTGTACGAAAGCGACCGTTTGAAATTAATGTAACAGTTCCGATTCTACGAGTTAAGGCTAGTGGCACGCGTTAAGCTGTCGCGTACAGGGTATAATTGCTCGGTAACTGTACGCGACGGAATCGAGTCACTTAGAAAATGTGCGCTGCACGTACCCGCCTATTTGTGTTAGAATCGACCCTGCACAATAGCTGACCCACATCTCTGCCCGAGCTTCAGTTACTTGGCACTCGTCTCACGTAGCATTTTCGGAGGCAACGCGATCTGATTTAAAAGGTATAACGGCAGTCGGATTTTTCAGTCGAGGCGAATGGCAATTTCGACTGCTTGCTTCCTCGTCAATAAGTCGTCAAAATTATTTATGCTATACAGTAAGACTCGACTACGTTTGAGAAGACTGGCTAACAGATGTGCTCAATTCCTGGTAATTATTAAGCATCGGTTGGTTAAGTAGTCGATTCACAAATGATTGAACAATGAATGGGAATCACGGAATAGGAAAATCGGCGAAAGTAATCACGACAGAGGTCGAAGCGAGTTCTGCCACCGTGCCTGAAATAGGTAGAACGTGTCACTCCACGGGTTCGCGAATCGGTTCACTTTCCTATGCGCTTAGCACGCGCTCCGTGACGGATCTTTGCACGATCCTCCTACCTTCGTTGACATAATAGGAATTAACCGCACGTGGAAACGAACACAAAAGGAGGAGTCTGAAAATGTGTAACGGCGTGTTCCCATCGTTCTTTGAAACGTCTTACAAATTACTGATGAACGAAGAGCTGTTATAATTACGTCTACGTACACGCAATTTACTCTTATTTATGTTTTTCATATTTATCTTTAATTAGCTGTCACGTTCGTTTAGTTCTTAATCAATTTGTATGAATGAGGGTCATTAGCGTTACGCAAGTCTCAATGAGAACGACTGCAGTTCATCGACCAGCTGTTCGACTGTATCTCTCTATTTACATAGTATTACAAGCAAACAGTGTAGTTTATTATCTTTGTCTCAGCATAATAATTAATCGTGGGAATTATATTCCATGTTCCTGAATTCCTGAGATTTTCTCTCTCGACGTTCTCCCCAGCGTTTTTTTCATTCCACAGTTATTAGTCTGTCTAGCAGTATTTCTGGTCAGGGTATCGATCAGAATCAAACCTGAAACGGAATGGTCATCCGCGTACGTGTCGCCGGACAGGGGTACGCAGAATATTTTTTAACACACCCGATATAGTATGTAACGTGTCCTAGTTGCTTGGTTCACTTCGAGCACGTGCAAACCAGTTCCGATGCACCGCGTCTGTGCAAATACTTTCAGTCAACCGGCGCGGCGCGACGATTTTCGCTGAGAAGAGTCACGCATACGCTTCCGATTGTATTATCGAACCGACCTCTGCGCGACACGCATGTTTTTGGGAACGCCAAGTAGATTCTTTCACCTACTTTGTCGAGTTTCTCTTTTGACTATGATTATTTCCTGTGTCCAGCTTCGCGATACTCGCCCGAATCGCTTCTATCTTCCTATCGCTGTTTACGATCTTGCTAAACCTTCCAATAAAATTACCATATAACAAGTAAACGCCAAATCCTAATTTAGGTATTTCGAGGAATTCTAATTCAGTACTGCTTGAAAATTAAAACGGTACAAAGGAATAAATTAAATGAAGCAGATAAGCTGAGAAGAAGCTGCGCGGTTCCGCGACTCGATTGTACCTAATATCTAGGCTGTCTTTGAGCGGAACGGGCGCGTTCTTCCTTTATGGGTATCGAGGGCCGTGGAAAAAAGAAAAGGAGGAGCGAGGCTTCCGTGAACGAGAGCTGCTCCACGCGATCACTTTTCGGCAGTCATCGAGCGCGCAAACCCGGTCGCCGCGTTCTACCTGCCCAATGGCCAGATCGATAGTAGGTCAATGTAATTCATTCAGGTCCACGTTCGTCACTATGGCTATTTCGATCCGAACGATCGTTTCGTAGAAAACCACGTGGTCCACCGTAACTGCGTCAAGTCAGGTGTGTACCTTTATTATGCAAATTGTTTTCAGTATTAATGTCTAATGACAATGAGAAATGTCTGTCCACTTGATAAGCAGATAACTGTACACGATTAGCTAAATTCCTAATTAAATGTATATTTAAAAGAGCAGATACGGACTTGGCGTTAAGAGAAAGAATAACTTTGACCATTGGGCATGTGACGTCAAGGTCGGATTTTCGTCAGCCGGAGGACATATCTCTCTGTCGATGGGTAGGATGACGCTTATCGTTCGTTCCCCTTAAATGTAGGTTGCCAGTCCCAATGCTACGGGAACACGTTCACCAGCGGTCAGTGAAAACTTCGTGGCAGACCCGCCCGAGAATACGTGACCGAATGCCGACGATTTAAATCAAATCAAATTCGAAATTTACTAATTAGAGAGATACAACCATTCGTTAACCGCTAATCGTAGACTTGATCCAGATTGTCGTGCAATTATACTTCCTCCTTTCGAGATGACTCAATTCCCCGATTTTCTTGTAGTTAACCTTGATACTGACAAACCAGGAAACGATATTTCTTCTATCTTATTTCGAACTTCGCTTTTTGCAACGCGCCACAAATTTCACTCTCGCGTTCCACTTGTCCATTTCTATCAGGTTTTATGTTTGCTCGGACAATTGCCACATCGTCAACGATTGGCGACAGAAAGCCTCACGGCTATAATCGAAACTGGATCATCGAATCTTCACTAGTCGCTTTGGAGTCACGTAAGCTAAGGTCTAACGATGTTTAACAAATTTTGCTGATCTTGATACAAAAAGAATCATGGGAGACGTTTACATTCAGTTTAGCAGTTGAATGATTATAATGTATGTCATTTGTCAACGGTACACCATTTAAGGATGTATTGGCTATACAGTCAATTCCAAATGTTTATGCACTTTAGAAACGCATTTTTTAAAAAGAAATCAGACGTCGGAAGAACATTGCTAATAATAACCAACAAAAAAAAATTTTTTTTTTTCCGAGATTTTTCCAAGGGGTACCCCCTTCAATTTCTTCCAAATTTTCGTTTTTGGCCAATAACTCCCAAACCGTTGGATCTACGAGAAAATTGCATCAGATCTTTT
>NW_017181113.1:659786-736954 GCF_001652005.2 Ceratina calcarata
TTTTTCGCTAGCATTAATATTTAACGAGTTATTGACGAAAAACGAAAAAACAGTTTTTTGCAAATTACTCGTTAACTACCGACGCTAGCGAAAAAATTTTACATGGAAATTGTAGATCTCGTCGTCCTCTACAAGAAAGGTTGTATACAATTTTCCCGTAGATGCAACGGTTTAGGAGTAATTAAGGAAAAATGAAATTTTTTGCGAAAAGTTCGCCGTTTCGACGGTGGGATGGTCGGATTTTGTCAACATCAATAAAATGCCAAATAATTATACGTAACTCGTTAAATATCGAAGTTAGAAGGAAAACAACTTTTATTTGAAGCATTTTTCGCAATTTTAGACTTACAAACTCTCTATTGGATCTAATTAAGACTGTATTCGGATTTTATCTATTATCTGTCGTCCGTAAAATGGGTTGTTAAATAGAGACGTTTGAACAAGCAGAGCACGATTTGTGTGATTCGAAACGGTTCAAAATACGAAGCGGAGAGGTTTTTCAGCCGCTTTCACCGCGAGCGGAGCCGAGGGAGCCGAACGCGTTCGATGCATACGAAATCTGAAATCCTTTCGGCAGCGCCTTCTGGCAAGACTTGCGCGTGTAGCTCGACGGCCGGCCGGCCGGTTGCAGCCGGAAAGGAGACGATAATGACCTTCCACGGCTCCGGCCGGCCCGCGAGACCGGAGTAGGAGGGCCTTTGACACACTTGACGGCTCCGGTGAATTGTAACCGGGAACCGAGAAGCTCGTGGTTAGTTTTGAGCGGAAGATCGAACGGAGCGCGTCTCGCGTAGGAGAGCAGACGAAACGACATGACGCGACCGATACGTCGGGAGGATCGATGATAACGAGGCTGCGATGCGACGTGCGTATCGATCTCTGTACGATCGGTGATCATATAGAACGAGAGGTAAAACGGTGCGATCAATCGAGGCTGCCGATCGAGGTCGCGAGGGAGGGGGTAGCGGAAGTGATTAAAGGTGCACGTGGACGGGCTCGCGCGGGATTGACGAAATCAAAAGTGCTGATAACCTGTTGAGTCTGGTCTACATATTTGCTGAAACTGCTTAACGTGTTCTCGATCTCCTCGAGCTGGACTGAATAATTAGAATCTAGTCGAGGATGCATTTCAAGTACGTGATCGTTGTCCTGTGTTTCTGTGCGGCGTACGCGAACTGTCAGTTCTTCACCTTCGAGAACTTGAGGACCTACGCGAAGATCTTCCAGTTCAACGGTCTCTCGCCGAACGAAACTGGAAATGAATTATGGGGCGGTTTGTTCAGGGACTGCGACAAGTCCGTCACGTTCTCCTGTATACAGAAAAACGCGTACACATATTTGGACAGCGTTTTCGTGGAACAGGGTAACGTCACAGTTCTCGACGGCGTGACGATGACGAAGAACGATTTGGACTACGGGACGTGTCGGAAAAAGGTGGACCCAGTAGACGAGAATCTAGTCGAAGGATCCAGCAAGGAAGATTGCGATCAGGATGAGATCGACGAGGAAGAGGTAGGGAAGGAAGGAGGTCGCGAGTTTCAAGAGGAGGAGGAGTCACCTTTGGAGGAAGTGACTAACGCATTCCGGAAGAGGGCGGTGAAATTCCTCGCGACTAGGGACTACGAGATTCAATTGCCCGATTTCTACTTCGAAGGTGCCACGATCAAAATAAGTCCTCGCGAGGTGGACGAGAATGGCGCTCTGGTTAGGCTCGATTTCGGTGAACGAGCCGTGCAGAGCGAAGGAAGAATTTTCTTCAAGAAAATTAGTAAGACGATTTACAATCCTGACATTTGAAACATATTCACGAATATTTAATCAATATTTTCTCTTTTAGGAAAATTCATTCAGAATAAATTATTGACGAGCCTGCTGGCGTTGTTGCTTATAATCAAGCTGATCAAGATCAAGTTCATGTTCATTATACCATTCCTCTTCGGTGTGGGCACTGCGAAGAAGCTGTTCCTCAAACTCCTGCTCTTCTTCATCCCAGCGTTCGCGCACATTTTCAAACTCTGCTCCAGCTACTACTCCTCGCATAGTACAAAGCACCACCACCACCATCACCAGGTAATAAAATAATTAACATTAAGGCCTAAGAATTTGCAGACATTGAAAACATTGATCTTCCAGATTGCGCACCACCATCACCACGTGCCCGTTCCAGTACCAGTACCAACGTATTACAATCATCATCATCACCCACACCACCACGACGAAGAGTTCGACGGATACGATTATGCTCATCCTCACATTCAATACCGAAAGGACATTGAAGAACTGAAAGAATGGGGTATAGAACCGTACGAGGAGCCGTACGACGAGCAGCCGGAACCTGCGGTACCGGGACGAGTTCCGGGTGTGCTTCCAGCGTCTTACCAAGCTCCCACGTACGCAGCAGCTTACGACATTCCACAGTACGCGGCGAACGCTCAATCGATAGCCACTCCATATGCGGATAAACGTCCAGTGTCCGCTCACAACTTGGCCTACTCGGCGTACGTCGATAATAACCGCCGAACGAGTTCACAGCCCATTGTCAATGTCCCTCCGAGTCCTGCGAATCTTCCGTCAACGGTGTTACCGGCGAACGTGAAGAATTCGTATCCCGTGTTCGGCCAACAGAACATCAGACAGGCTTCGGCGAAAAGTAGTCAAGTAGAGACGAAAGGAATTGTGACAATACAGAGACAAGGATACGACGACGAATTCTATGGACCGATAATTAATAGATTGGAGGAAATATTTAGGCAGCTGAGATTCGTGGATGAACCCTGCAGGGAAAGGCTAGTGTGCAGCATGTACAAGAATCCTACGGTCTACTCGCCGCACAGTAACCTCGTCTCGAACGAGCTATCCAGGTAGGAAGAAAACGCGGAACTTCCAGTTCATCGTTCCTCTTACGAATGTAGGAGAGCGTGAAAACGGGAACGTATCTTTCCTGGAACAGGTTCCGTACGTCGCGAATTCCTACTGGTTTCTTTCCGAAAATAAGCTCTTCCACCCGTCGCGTTGATTACGTAAAGGCTCGATATTAATTACTCGTTTGACTGTACGACGCGTTCGGATTCGATTACCGTCGCGTGGATCGTAAAGAGAAAGGTGGCCAAGGCGCTCCGAATCAGAACGTTGCCGCGTTCGTCGTTTTTCTTTTGCGTTCCTTCCCTCGCAACAATAAACGTAACTCGCGAGAGCATAAATCAATTAGTTCAAGCAGGATTCTCGCTAAACTCCCTTCCACTCGTAATTATGAAGATCATCTAGTTAATACTCGCTCGACAAATGGCGAAAGTATCACATTTACGCGAATCAAGGTCAGGATTTATGTCCGAACACGATCGTCTGCGAGTATCGATACCGAAAACTATGTCGCAGATCGTGAATGACCGAGCATGTACACTGACAAGCTCGTTTTCCTGTTATTTTCAGAGATCCGCAAGAGTTGAAGCGAACCGGGATCGAAACCTCGTCTAGCCAGAAGTTCCACAGATACCTGAACGCGGCGAGATTGGGTCAAGATGGAGGAGACTGTCTGAGAACGTATCCGTGCCATATAAACACGGAATAACGCTGAGCGATCATTTTCCAGCCAGTTTAACGAAACGACGTGAGAACCACGTGTCGAAGTCTCCGTCTACGCTTCACCGCGCGCTGTCGACGTCTCTACGAACGTCTCGTCCCGCGTTGATGTCTCCGTGCGCGCTTTAAGGCGCGTTGAAGTCTCCGTTATAAATTCGTCTGCTTCGTTCCGCTACGAGCGACCCAGACGGCTCACGAGTGTAGAATTTTTTTGCCCAGTACAGTGTCTACGCTATTAATTGAAGTATGTCAAATGCTGTTATTGTACAATCACTTCGCCTGGGTTCGTGAGAAATCTATATAAGTGTATTTGTACCATAAATATACATATAAGAATAAACCGCGCTAGTCCGAAGATAGTAGAAAAACAGAGAAATACAGTTAGACAAGGACACAGAGGGGGTCTGTATGATTCTCTTTCTCTACTTTACTTCTATCGCTTCCACTTACAGACCACCACTAGCGCGGTCTATTTTTATATGTCTGTGATTTGTACTTGTCTTTTTAAATGAAGTCTCCTACGAATTGAATCGAATGAATCCTCAATTTAATTATATTTATTTATTTATGTATGTATTCGAATGACTTTTTCTGGGTCGCTATTACGAAGGCTTTCGGATAGTTTTCGAGAGATGCGTACGAATTCTCTGATGAATTGTCAAATTCGATACTTTTGACAATTTGTCAGAAATTCGAAAGAAATGTAATTCAATTAAATGATCCTTGGTGTATTTAAAGTTTTGCATTTCTTCAACTACGTCCTCAACTACGTGTGTATCGTAAAAGATAAAAGATTATACATAATTCGCAAGTTATTTACGAAGTGTAATTGTACACGCCTAAGTTGTTAAATATATTGAAGTGCATCATGGAAGCGAGGAGTGTTTCAAGACATGCGTATTTTATTTTTTATGCGATTATTTATTATTATGCTCCCGGGTGCCATACCCAGTTTTATTTATTAAATGTGATTAAAAATAAGTTATGTATAAATACTGTACAAAATGAAATGCTTCGATCACACTACCTCGAAGTTTCACTGTATATCATTGTTCTGTTCATAATAAACGATGTAAAAAGAGCATATTGATATCTCTATCCAATCCACGTCCACTTAAATATCAATTATTATTCTGATATGATAGCAGAAGTATTTATTATAAGAAGTGTCCAGCAATTTTAATAATCGGAACAATGTCGTCTACATTCAGACTGTTTAAAATAATGATGTCATGAACAATATAGGTAAGTATCAATAGGAGATTGACCTAGCTTCTTGATTCTTATGGTAATCGACGTAACAAATAGCACAGCTTAATTCACTCTATTCTTACGCAAACACGATCGATGTTACACTATAAAATCACTTTCTACCTAGTTTCCATCGATCTCTCATTATTCTGTCTTCATAAGCTGTTCTTACTTTCATCTATTCTCTTCTCACGGACGATTTGTCTGAGCAATTTCACTTTGCCATCGTTAGTTTTCCACCGTTCGAGCATTTACCTGTTCTCTTCGAGCGTCATCGTTGGGTTTAAATCACCTAAATGATTCGCGTTAATGAAGAATCTCTCTCGACACGGTGATCACCGGAAGCGGTGTATGTCGCAACCAAAATCGTTCCGAGGACGAAACACGGAGTCGTGAAAACATCGGCACCCTAGATAATGAGGCTTTCTTCTTTCCTTTCAGCCGGGCACACGTTCTCTGATCAAAATTCATCGTCCGTACGTGGCTTCCATCGGCTATAAAACCGCGTTGTCTTCGTTCGCACTGGCATTCGGTGGTTAGCCTCGCAAATCGGTGGGTATTCGTCATGAAGTTCACTATCATCGTGTCCGTGGCCCTTCTGGGCGCTCTCGCAGTCGCGGAAAGGCCGACGGAGACCACGGCCGAGGCACTGCGAAACATTTACCACAAGTAAGCATCGAATTTTTCTTTAAACTCTTTTTAAAAACGAACTAATTACTATGATAAGGAAATCAGAATTAAATATCGCTTCTAATTTTTACAGGTGCATAAACAACGAGTCGATGTTGTCGTGCGTAAAGCCCAAAGTTCTCGCATACCTCAGCCAAGCCGTGAAGCAAGACAGGCTGGCGATCACGGAAGACCTGGCAATAGTCAAGTCCAGAAACTTCCCTGAGGAAAATACCGAAGAATACTACCCATCGCAATACGATTCCGTGGACCCCGCCCGGAAGGAGCTTCTGAGGTCCCTGATGCTTGAAAAACTGGACGCGTATCTCTCCAGCCATCAGATAGAGGCTAAGTTACCTGAAGCCATCGTCGGTTCCAACATCGTTCCACGATCGTTGGTGGACAGCATGCCTAGAAGTTTGACTGTCCCTCTTTCCGACTCCTCGAACGGTCAAGGTAACAAAATCTCATCCGCGATAGGAAAATAATAAAACGTATTTGTTCATTTATTTATTTATTTATTTACGATTTACTTATAATTGTTTTATTTTTATTCACAGGCCGTGGATTCGTGAAGAAGGTGATGATACCCTTCTTGTTGGGTCTCAAGTTCAAGGCTACCGCCCTTGTACCCCTTGCCCTTGCCCTGATCGCTCTGAAGACGTGGAAGGCTCTCACCCTGGGTCTCCTCTCGATGGTGCTCAGCGGCGCGATGATGATTTTCAAGCTGACGAAGCCTAAAGTCGCGTACGAAGTCGTCCACTACGGACACCCCCCCGTGGAGCACCCGCCTCATTGGGACACGGCAGCTCATGGTCCCTACAGGGCGTACAGGAAATAGGCTGACCTACGCGCGTTCGACTTTCCTATCCTAGATCGTTTTTATTTAATATTTATTTACACGCGACTCTGATTTATTTATAAATAAAGTTTCTTACAAATGGTCTCATCGAACTTCTGTCTACGATCCGTCACTTTCACCCTAACCACTACGATACAAACGATTTCAGCACTTTCCTTTTTTTGTTTATTCATCTATGCGCGGAGAATCGACCGGAGATTTAAAGAAAATGGAAAGGGTTACTTGGGAATTCAACGATCGTCTCTGGTACATTGACAACGTCGTGAACATAAATGGCCCAGATTTGAGCATGCGTCTTTGAAAATTATTTCTGAAATGATAAAATTGGAGGTACATTCATAAATCAATGATTTGACTATTTTTAGAAAAATCTTCTTTATAAAAATTACGAACATATTGTATTATAATTTGAGATTCATCTGTGAGTGATATGAAATCCTCCGGTTACGAAAGTCCAGCGAATATAGGACGTTGATGAACAGACACGTAAACAGAGTGGGAAAAATTCATCGAGTGCGCGTGGAAACTCTCGAAGGGAAAATCAGTTTGTTCGAACGGAGTCGAAAAGGTGACATCGATCTACGCCTGGGTCGCCCTGAATGTTTATGCAAACTCGACCCGAAATTCCAATTACCGTTTCATTGTTACGGACAGGAGGAAGTCGGGCGGTACGGACAGAAGTGTCTCTTCGCAACCCCACGCGCGCATTCTCGCACGAGAAACTCGCACGCAACGTGCATTCCTGATACACTTCGAGGAATCTTCGCGTCTAGTTTTCAATAATGCCTTCAGAGTAAAATTTGTCTTTAAAGCTTGCATAGAAATCTTTACTTAAAAGTTAATCATAATTATTTAGTGTTAATTCCTGTTTAATGTGCATCAGTATAGAATAATATTGAAATTCACTTAGTCATAATCTTTTTGAAGTTGTGTTAAAGCATGAATTTATATAAAGAGATTTAATGATACATAGAATAGAAAGTTACGTGTGGAAGAAGAATTCGGAGGGTGAATATCTTCTCGTCGGCGGAGAGTTGGTAGGGGAAGCGTTAACGGAGCAGACGTGTGGAAAGTGTCGTGTTCGTGGCGTGAATGAACGATGGATTCAATGCCAATGTTACGGTGGCATTGGTGCCAAGGATGAAGGGTCTTCCATTACTTTTACCGCGCACGCGACTTCCGCTTTTCTACCCGAAACTATCCTACACGATATCATGTCAAATATTCGAAAGTCTAGGCTGGTATATTGCGTGAGCTGATTGTGTTATCGACGCATGAACTGGGTTAATGAAGCGATAGAAATTTTTGATCGTGTGAATATTGTTGATGCTGAATCCTAATTTTTAGTATGGAATGCCAACAGGTATTTAATACATATTTGACCTTAATGATACAGAATTATATGACATTGTGTTGTGTACAGAATCTGCAGCCTCTGGAAATGAAACAGTAATCATTTTTATCTTTTGTCATCTTAAGCAAAGCAAAAGACAAAATGTGCATGTAAGAACTTCCCTGTGAACTATGTATCTTTCCTGATCTTCCTCAATCAGTTGATAGTCGAATTAGCTGCGAATTGTAGAAGGAGATAAACGAAAGCTTATCGCTGCAGAAATGCGACCAGACTCATGGGTGTTTTACAAAGCAGAGGAGCTTTCTTTCGACTTTGCTGATTCCGGGCGATCGCGTATTCCCATCACGAATCGCGCCGAGGCCTCGATAATCGAACACCATACTGAACGAAAAGAAAATTCGTGGTTGAAGCCAGGTGGGGGCGTTCTGTGGCGCACCGCTATGGGACGACTCGTCGCGTCCGACGACTCGACGATAACGGGGGCTCCGTATAAATAGCCTCGTGCCCAACCCATTGGCATCAGTCTTCGTGCATTCGTTTTAAAGCGAGTCTTCCGAGACCTTCCTCAGGGTAAAACGAGTCCCCGTTTCCACTTTCGAAAAAGAAACCACCATGAAGCTGTTCGCGTTTTGCGTAATTTTGACTCTGGCGGCTGCCCAGCCTGCGAAGAACGACCTCTGGAAGGGTAGCAGCATGGACCAGATGGTCGACCAGACGAAGATCGAGTGCTCGCAGAAGAACGACGAGGTTTCCTGCATGAAGTTCAAGGTTCTGAATCTCCTCGACCAGATCTTCCGCAAAGACAGCTTCAAGGCAAGTGCCGTTCCGCTTACGCAATTTGTCCCGAAACCGTTTTATTAGTAATCCGGTTACATTTAACGTTGGAAAGTTTTCGAGAGCGAAACGCAGTTACGTTTCTGAACCTCCTTCCACGGTCTGCAAGGCGAAAAGTAAATTTGCTCCACGATTCACTTTCAGGTGTCCGAAACCGTGGAGGTGACTCGCAACTCGTACCCCGTCGAAGAAGTCTCCGGCCGCGGCGAGGCCTCATTCTTGGACAACTTGCAGACCTATCTGACCTCTCACGATGTGACCTTCAAGCTGCCGATGGAATCCTCGGTGAAGGTGAGCGCCAGGAACATCGACGACGATCAGCTCACCTTCGACGTCAAGTTCGGCCAGGGTCGCGCCGTCGAGGAGGCTCGTAAATCCAAGCTGAAGAAGGTCGTCATTCCCATCCTTGTGTTCGTCCTCCTGAAGGCGATGACTCTGATCCCTCTCGCGATCGGTGTCCTCGGTCTCAAGGCCTGGAACGCTCTTCAGCTCTCGTTCTTCAGTTTCATCGTCTCCGTGGGAATGGCGATCTTCCAATTGTGCAAGAAAATAGCTGCCGACAGTCACAGCGCACCATTGGCCGCTCACGGTCCATGGGAGTACCAAGCTCAGTACAGATCCCTTCAAGACGACCTGCAGCAGCCATCGGCGATGTTCGCTCAGGATCTCGCATACGCCGCGCATGCACAATCCTAAACTGATTGCTAGACCGTTCACTAGTCCGCGACTTTTGTAAAATACCTGTCTTCCTGCTCTTCTCTGTGCTCTCTATTTAATAAATTATTCTATTGCAACTTATATGCTTGTGCCGATTACCCTACCATAGACAACGACGTTAGTTATAGTATTTCTTTTATTAATAATAGGATAAGGGGACAAACAATGTTCTATGATTAAAAACTGCCAGTCCATTCAAAAATATATTTATTAATAAAATATAATATACCTGATATAAAAAAAATGCTAAAATTCAAATACCTTTTAGACAATTCTAGTTCATGCTTACGTATATTAAAACGAGAAATTAAAATAATAAAGTATTTCTCCAAATTCTATAATATTTATTCATATAGAACACCTATAGCATACTATATTCCAAATAATCTACGTCTGTAGACAGGTTATTAATGAAATGTCCGTATTATCAATACATGATAACAATTTTAAAATTCAAATATCGTTTAAACAATTCTATGCTTATGTATATTAAAATAAGAAAATAAAATAATGAAGAATTTTTCCAAATTTTATAATAGATATTCATATATAGAACACCCATCCCTCCGTTATAAAATTATAAAAACGCCGCACGATATATCGTTTTGGAAAGGGATCTGGCTTTACGCTACCACAGTCCGGTTCTGCAAGTAGATTATGCCCGATAATGATCAGACGCTGCTGACGACGGCTACGGCTCTACGGCCTGGAAGCTCACGGACGCCACTTCGTTTGATGTTCATTCTTTTAAATGGAAATCCAGTCTCGTCCTCGCCGTGACTTTACTACTGGCGACGCTTTCCCTTTTCCTCATTCCGTACTCTTTACGCGCCATAAGCGCCGTTTAGCAGCCCCGATTCTTACATTTTCAATTTGAAATCTGTATAAGTAGACACTCGTTCGTACATAAAGATGCAAGCAGTTGTTTTGTAATCTATAACGTAGAGTACATCGTAATTCATTGTTTTGATGTTGGTTAAGCTTCTTACAACTTTTACCCTCGTAAAGCGCCTTGCTTTAATATAATTAATCGTACACAATCTGTAAGAAAGTGAATTTAGATTTCTATCTTAAATCCATCAAATGTAGAAGGAATAAGATTTCTTTCAAGGAACCTCATAAATTCGGAGTTTAAACACGGTTTGAAAATTAGGCAATTCACTTAATGTTTTGTTGCTTTAAACGTTTTCAAGTGCAAACTTCAAAATTAGAGAAATTCCACTACAATACGAGATACATGGCGCTTTGTTTTTATTGAATGAAGTAAGCAAAGTTATATCAGATCGAATGCATTTATTCTCACATATTTACGTACATGGAAAGTGCACTATTATAGTAGCAATATTTTTATAATATTTCATAAACCGTGATTTACCGGCAATTAGGAGAGGTACAATTGTAATCCCTCAGAAAAAAGATTTAACGTATCGCACATCCATCAACACGTTGTCCCAAATACTAAAACGGAGCCATGGTTTCAATCCCTATTTGTCGAAGCGGCCAAAAATCATTGCCAGCGTTCCCGTTGATCGTCCATCGACGTACAACGAGAACGGTTAGCTCAGCCGAACGCGGACGGTTTGCCGAAAGCGTTCGCCTCAAGATATCGTAGATGGATCGTGAAGAATCGCGTGCGGGCGTTAGAAAAGAAAGGACGGCCAAGTATGAGAGCCCGAGTTGAACGACGAGGGGCAAGTTCCGTTTCCCGTCCGACGACGCATGCCATCGTGTACGCGGTACGCGACGCTACATACGTACATATGTAAGCGTTTACACGCTCGCGAACGCGCCGGTACGCGTGCACGCACGTACTCGCTCACTTGCCACACGAGGCGAGTAGCCGGGAGGCGGGCGGGGCGGGTGGACAGGGTGGCGCGCGGAGAGAAGCGCTTCGGTCTATGTGCCAGTGAAATTTGAATAATTTTCCGTCGATCGTCGATTCCCAGCATGCGCGACCGAATAACATAGATTCGCGGGGGGCAAATTAAATAAAAGGGGCGGGCCACTCCTCCGTCAGTCGCAGTTCGATCGGCGATCGCTCGCTCGTACGGGTGGACGAACGATCGTTTCGTGTTTTGTTGTTTTTTTTTCCACGAACGAGAAAAGAGTGCGTGTTACGTCTCGATTGAGAGACAGCTGTTGGGATAAATCGAAACCGAGGATAATTAAAGGATCATGCGGGTGTTCATCGCGACAGCTGCCGTCGTACTGATGGCGGGGAGCTGCCTGGCAAGCCAGGACTTCCTCTCCAAGTCCCTGAACGAGTGCATCGCTGCGGAGTCCTGGACGTCCTGCTTGAAACACGAGGTGCTGGGATACTTGGACGAGAAGCTGGGAACCAACACGGAAGCCAGGTCCTTGGACACCGTCGACGAGGCGATCGTCGCGAGGACGTTCAAGTACCTGAAGAGCTTCGACTACGGAATCGATCTGCCATTTGTGGACGCCAGTCTTAAATACAGACCCAGCAGAAGTTTGGCTGATTTGGACGTCGAGTTCAAAGGAAACGAAGTCGCCACGAGCCAAGCTAGAGGACTATTGAAGAAGAAATTGTTGCTGCCCTTCCTGTTGTTGTTGAAACTGAAGCTGAAGGCTCTGATGCCCATACTTGTGGCTATCGTCGGTTTGAAGGCACTGAAGGCTTTGGTGCTCTCGAAACTCGCGATCCTCCTCGTTGTTGGATTCATCGCCGTGCAGTTCTTTAAGAAGGGTGGAATGATGATGCCGATGGGTACGTATTGCAAATATCACTATGTATATAAAAAATTTGCAAAATAGTTCAAATCAGTTATGAGCAACTTTAATAAATATTTGAATAAGATTACGTGCACCTTTCGTGCGTTTCGGAATAATAAATATAGTTTTATATGGGGACCGAGTTGCTCATCGTTGGTTTAAGCTAAAACCTGACGGCTCACAAAAATAAAACGTCTGAAATAAAAGAAAAGTTGAAAAAGAGCGAAACTTCGTAGGAATGTCAATGGAACCGGCTGCTCAGCCATACGGAGCTGCACCTTTGCCCTCGAGTACGTCGGGCTACGAGCCGGTGAACACGTGGGACGGAAACGGACCGTACTCCCGCGTATGGACGCCGACCAACGGTGTGGAAGCCCAAAATCTCGCTTACTCTTATTACTCGCCCGGAAGCTCTTCCAGCTCGTACAATCCCTCCTCCTCCTCTTCCTCTTCGTCGTCTTCGTCGGGAATCAATTCCGGCAGCTCGTCAAACTACTAGATTAACGGAAAGACACGCAGCAGTCGTCGCGATTCATCCCCCAGGTCGAGATCGAGACAATTTTCTGTCACCGTTCGCCGCATCGCCCCGATGCGTCTGACTCTGATCAGAAAATTCTACTTTAACTCACGCTCACAACCGACGGATCGATCGTAACGATCGAGAGACCAAAGAGACGCACGCCAAATAACTTTGACAATGAATTCACGTCGGATGATCGACTGTGGATCAAACTCACTATTGATCGTATGTCATAAATGGCCATTGCATTCGGTGGACGGAAGTTTCGTTGTCTCGTCGTGCGAATTCAAGTTGCATCGTGAACTCGGCGAGGGAACGAAACTGAACTCTCGTTCAACGACACGTGTGCGCGTTAATATGAATATGGCTTAAAACTGAAGAGGAGAAGAAGAGTGATGAATAGGAGAGATTGGATATCGAGATATTTCTCAACGAAGGGCTTCATTTGTTTCTTATTTATTGACCGCGTGACACGATTATTTATTGTCATCCTGACATTTGTTAATAAAAGCATATGAATAACAGATCTTTTTATTCTTTCACCTTCTTAGCAATTGTCTAAATCATAGGTGTCCATTTAGGTTCCCTGGGCTGCACTGGAAGGACGAGTTGTTTTACCACATATGAAATACATTAATATTAAGGGATCTTATGACGACTTCTTTGGTTAAATTCCCGGCTGCCTTGCATCAAAATGTTTTTTCCACGCATTACCATAGCCCAACCAGAAAGTGAAATAAAATAAATATAATGTATATACTTTTATACTATATGAAACAATATTTGTCGAGTGGCCGAAACCCGCCGCGCCGCGCTGCGCCGGCTAAAGGGAAAGCACAACAAAAGCGCTTAACGTGTTAAGCAAATCCTGTTTCGTGCTGAATCGATAATATTGAACGCGTAGTGCAACTTTTCGTTAAATTTCTATATCATACATTGTGCGCCCGAGTCTCGAAGTGATCGTTCAGTCCAGTAGCTGATAACTGCCTGGGACTCACTTGGAGTAACCTTGTCGAGCTTCGGGACACTTGCTGACGATGGCGCTCGATTTGCCTCTGAGGAACCCAATGAAGAAGTTTTCAAAATTGAATGAGATCAGATTATAAAAGCAGAATTCAATCCTGCAAATTATATAATAACTACGTTCACTTGTAAAAAATAATATATAATTGTCACTGAATAATATAAGGAAAATTGTATCCTATGAACAAAAAGCTTCCAAAGATTAAATAATAAAAGAAAGATTTACAGGTATTTCATTCAGAATTATGCTACATTTGCATAATTCTGAGTGAAATATCTGTAACTGAAATTGTTCTTTTATTACTTAATCTCCGGGATCTTTTCATAATATATATTCAGTCGTCCCTTTCATTATGCGAATATTGAAATAATCCTAAGAACCATGAAAAATAAGTCAATTAATTTTACTGCCTAATAAAGCAATTCGAGAATATAAGATAATGAAGTAACATAATCCTGTACCCTTCGCAGCTTGAAATGAATATTTAGGTTTAGGGTACCTCCGTGACAGTGGCCGTAAAAGGCCCGAGTTACGGTGATTATAGAGGTAGCACGTAATCCGGTATTTGCCTACTGGCTGTACAACTTCGCCCCTTCTCGCACCTTGCCACACCCTTTCATCGAGTGTCTTTGACTATTCACGGCAGGAACATCTCTTTCAACCCCGTGTAACAACAAACCCTTTACCTTCTACTATCTGCTCGTTGAACGGATTGAAAAAAACCACACTAATCAGGAAACGTAGTAAAGGTTTACGACTAAAGAAGGTGGGTAGGTAACCCCAGGTAACTACATCATTTGGAATTTGTCGAAAATGAACACGGAAAGGGTTTTGCGAGTTAGCGGAGAAAGCCTCTCTACGTTGCATGCTGACCGAGGAGAATCGACATAATCCTCTTTCAGCCTTTTTGTCCACTTGACCGCAGGATTCCCTCCTGTCCGTTGCCTTAAACTCCGAAAAAGCAGAAAAGGGTTGTTTAACATGGGATTGTATTAATAAATGGTCGAGAAGGTTTGTCACTTAAGAACTCTCGCCATGAAATTAGTTTTTGTTTTAATACGATTGTAAATTAGAAAGAACTTCACTTCTCATCTCATTTGTTATTCATTTCAAAATAGAATTAAAGTTTTTATTATCGGTACGTTTCGTCATAAAAAATGGAAGTGGGAGATTTCAATGCAAGGATGAACGCGATTGCAACAAATTCTATTAATAAATCCATCAAGGTCTACTAGGCTGCGCACGTAATTTTCTCAACGAAATTGCAGCTTGTTCTCGTCTCTATTTCATTTATACGGCTTCTATTATCTGCGTTCTACCATCTTTTAATGAATTCAGAGAGGAAGACCGGTTCGAAACGGAAGAGATCTTCGAATCTTGTTCCAGAATTCGCCTCTCGTTTCACTAAAACTGCCAAAATCGTACATTTCGTAGTATATTTTCTTTCGAAGCTGTTTTATAACAGTTTGAAAATTTATTATATCTACAGAATGACAAAAATTGATGATTTAGATAATGAAATTAATTGCGTGGAATCGTTTTTTGGGTACAAAACTGATCGCAAGTAGGCCGAGATATTTCGAATTATCGTCGATAAGGATCGTTCCGGAGGAGTGATCCATCAGCTTTTCGAGGGTATCGAAATACAGCCTGACCGAGCTGTCCAGGAGCGATCCTTGCGAGCAGCGTGCGTAGATCGATCGCACAGGATGCGTAACTTCCTGCATTTGTATTCCCTCCCAGCTCGTGCATGGACACACCGGAGGAACCGAAAAACCGTCGACAGCCGTGGCCGCTGCACCGTACGGTCCTCTCCCTTTCTCCCCTGGCTCGATCCGAGGCTGTTAAAAAACGTTCGGCGGAAAACTACGGATCCTTTTGTCGTCGGCCGGGTAAAAAGCCACGCGAGGGCGGCTGGTAAGGGTAAGAAGGGGGGCGTAGGCACGTTGCGCAACCGGAAGGAAATCTGTAACATAAGCGTTCTGTCCTCCACCTCTACGCGTCATCTCGTGCGAAGATACACGGACAAAAAAGTGCAGCTTCATCGGGAATCGCTTGCGTAATTCCATTTTCCATCGCCCTTCCGCATTTTTACCCATCTGCCGCTGTGACAACACCACCTTGGAAACTATTCTTTCTCTCCCCACAAACAAATCGCAGGAAGTTTTTCATCAAATGTGATACTTGAAAAATGTATCAATTTTGATTAAAATAATTTAATAAGAAAGAACAGTGAGATAAATGACTTGTTTTCTCTTGGAAACTTTCTATTCACTTTCCCATCTATGTATCGTTTCCTGAGTCGGTAAAAATCCATTGTCGCCTGCCGCGATTCCAGAGAAAAGAGGAAGTCGCCGCGAGTAAGAAAGTTCCTTGACTTTCTTTCCACTCAGCGTAATTAAAAGCGATTGCGTAACGCGAAATCAATCGCCGCTGCAGCGACGACGTACACGTACACACGTGTACGTTTATATACATATTTATTCCGCACGTGCACTGGCAATGCACGTGCGGCTTGCGGTGTCGTCTTGCGTAATTTGGGTTTCGTTCGGTCGATTCTTTTGACGCGAATGGATACGTGACATTTGACAGGTCCAATTTCTCCGCGGACCTTGCAAAATCCTCGCGACGAGCCATCCTCTTCATTCCCTCCCTCGGGCTACGTTTCTCCCCCTGCCGCGGTTGACATTTGCCATCGAGACGAGTAAACGACGCGACGATCATTCTAATGAAACCTAGAAACGTTTTAAGAGGACTTCTAAATGCGACTCACAATCAGTGTCTTCAAATGCTCGCAGCTGTTTCGCACGAATTGGGAAACTTCGAGTGGGAGAATTATGGGTCAGAAGGGAAAAGCCATGACACGTGAATTTTCGTTACTGATTATTGTCTGCCATCGATGGCACTTCGAAGGCTCCAGATTCTTTTCTCCGATTCGTCCATTCAGTAGCGGCGCAACAGGTGCGAGGGGAATTGTTTCGAGATCCGATACGGTCGATAACGAGCGCCTAGGAAGAAAGCGGCTCGTGAAACGAGCCCGGAACAGGGAAAAAATGGTCTAGGGAGAGAAAAGGGCAAATTGTACTCGTCGGGGAAAGTGAAAGAATCGAAACAAAAAAGGGAGTCCAGAGGAGAAAGGAACAGTTTTCGGGAAGGACATAGGTAACAGCGAAATGATGCGAGATATCGCCGCGGTTTGACAGGCCGCTAACGACTCTATTCTCTACGGTTCGTCGAAGGGTTGCTCGTAAACATCGGCGAACAAGTCCTCTCTTCGCGTTACAAATCGGCGCGCGCGACTCACGGGTCGAGGCCGATCGGTTCCTCATTATCTTCGTCGAAGATCGATGAGGGAAGTTATACAGGCGCACCGTATTGTTCTACGATGTCTTAGCTCGCTATCATTTGTCTCCGAATGGCATCGATGTACCTCCCGTCGTTACAAACGGACGCCGATCGACTTGGAAGTGACGACTCTACGGGGAAACTAGGTAGCCGTTGGAAAATAACTTTCTCGCCCTTTTCCCTAACGAAACCTGTGTCCTTTCTTCTTTTCTTCCTTCGTATCTTTATAGCAATCCGCCGTGCGCCGCATAATCGATGGCGATTCTGATAAGGTTTCCAGTTCTGCAGAAACGAGGCGTACACTTCGCTCGGGAGCAACCAGTTCTCAGAGTTCACTTCATCATAATTAACGTCCGATTTTATTGAGTAAAATACAGTGTCGCGGATGCAAACGCGATTAACTCTTCCGTTCGGATTGAGAAAAGAAGCATCGCGTTGCTGGGCTAAAAGTAGACGCGTTCAATGCTCGGGTCCAAATATACAGTATGCAGCTCATTCATTCATTGGAAGACGAGTCGAACCGCGTCTAGACGAGACGACATGGAAGATTAGCAATCGATGCATCCTCGATCAATGAGCTACGTGTTCGCTGAATCGAGTGCAGCTAGCGGCTGTGTCTACGGAATCCTCAAGACCACCAACTTCGAAATAGCCTCTACTTGGGGGAGTGACGAAATCGGTTTGAGGCAACGTAAATAGGGGATTTACCTGGGCCTGTTTTTCGTCAGCCACAATCTTATCAGCGTGAAAGGGAAGAGGGAAGCCGCGAGCAACGGCGACCCGTCCTCGAAGATTCGAAAGGGAGATTCCATCGTGGTGCCGTCACGGATTTCATGCATTCTTGCGCGGACACTCCGCGGGAGGCTTCCTTAAAAACCGAAAGTGATACGGGAGCGGGAAAAGACGGACGAGCGTGTATAATGCACGCACTCGCGTGACACCGCTCCATGTTACGTACTCGCTACGTACTACTACTGACCCACCGGTGGAAAACGAACGACGCGATGGGGACCCGACGGGAGATAAACGATCGGACAAAGGTCCGCGGCGCGGCGGCGTCGCCCTTCACTTTCCTGACGGGGCCCTAAGCCCTAAACCTGAACCGACTAAGTGCACCTGTAGATAGATGGATTGGGTGAAACAGGTGTAAACGATCCTGAGGTACATGACTTCGACTCGACTCGCTCGTGCGATGCCAGCAAAGTGGATTTCAATAGACGCGTTCAATAAAATTCATTATTAAATATATGAAAATTCTTTCTCGAGGATATTGTTTATACAATAATAAACTAGCTAATCGTTAAAGACAGTCAGAGCCATTATCTGTAAGTCGGTTTTTTTAAAAACCTCTAGGTCGTCGGTTTCTTCAACGACGCGTTTTTGCTTTATGCAACGCTGCAGTCACGCGCAACGAGACCTTCGAACGATCTTGAAAGCGATCATTCTTAGAGTACGTGTACTTGTACCAGTAGACGCGATGCATATTTATTGCGATTACCTCACTTTTGATAAAACGTTGCCCATCAAATTATGAAGATTTAATAGTTAACTTTTTCATACAAAATGAAAAAATAACAGTTAATCACGTGTTAATTTAGGTCGTATAAAATACAGCGGAAATAATGCACGATCGAAGGTGGCAAAAACCAGCTCGATACTTTCCGAAAAAGAAATCGATCCCCGTTACTCTAAGTTAGTTGCGAACGCGCAACGAGATAAGCGGAACGATCCAATTAATTTCCTTGTAATTTCGGATTGATTGATTAACTATCGCTAATCGTTAAACTTTGAAACGATATTGAAGTACAGATTCATTTATCATTCATCGTGGTCTGCCGCGGGAAGCGGGTAACAGTTGGCGAATTTCCCGGCACCTGGCAAACAAGAAGCTGGTTTCGGTTCTCAGGAAGAATCGAGATCCGTCGTAAGAAGTGGGTAAAAAAGAATTGGATGGGAGAGGAAGTTACGAAGAAAGGCGGCCGAGGGAAACGAGGGAAGGGGTTGACGGCGGCTATATGGGTAAAATCTCTCCACTTTCTAAACGGTTGCCGGTATGCGGAAGGGTTGAGGCTAACCCGAACTCTTTCTCTATCCCGGATTTTTTTATCCCCTACCCTCGATGCAAGGGGCGGTTACCGTAATCCCGTTAGGTCAGCTCGCCAGCAGGCTGCCCGTCGAGGGTGGGTGGCGAGTGCAGTTGCGCCGTTTCTTTCTTCTTTTTTCCTTCATTTTTTTCTCCGTTGTCCCGCTCGCGCTTCTTCGTCCGCTTCCTCGAAACCCTCGTCTAACTGTGATGCGTGTAATATGTAATCCACGCGCAGCTTCCGCGTTTCGAGGGTCTCTCCGAGATTTTCTCACGAGCGCCACGATCGGGTTTTTTCTTCCCTTCGGAGAGTGGACTCGGCTTTTTTGGGAATTAATCCAAATACGATATTCATCCATTCAGAAATGAATTGCGGGGAACCGTGTGAAAAACTCAGAGCTAGTCAATCGGACGCTCCATTCAGTTTTATGAACTCATTTAAGAAATATTGCCCGAGCCCGAACGATTTTTAAAACGTTGAGAAGCATCGGTGAAAGTACAAAAACTATCCGAGTTCGAGTAATAAACTAATAACTCTCTAAACTCAACCGAAGGCAGCACTTTTACCCTAATTCAGCAGTAGTAAAACTCTGTTATACATAATCGCAATAAAACGTTGGTCCCCTGAAAAAACGTTTCCTTATTTTTCTAGGCGACGATCCTCGTTTTTACGTCTTCTTTACGAAGTCTTCTGCGTGGCAATAAACCAATCTTAAATGAAGGCGCCATTGTTGTCAAAGACATGCCAAAAAAGCTACGATTTACGTTCCGGTGCCCTTAAATTAGTCAACGCAGTCGACATTCGATTTTTAGGTTGGCAGTCTCAGGAACAATGATTAAAAATGTCAATTCAATTATAGCAACGGGCGAAGGTCTCCATCCCTCGACCACCCCTTGGCAAGGACAAGGGAGAACAAAAGACAAAGCGAAAATGTCCGACCGAACCTGCCATAAAGTCATTACGTTGTGGGCAGATTCGACCACTGTCGAAGTTTGTGTTCGGACCTTTTCCTTGACTAGTAGATTCGCTATCTTTCACCCTTGATTTGAAGAATGGTCGCAAGGTGTTCCGTGATCATTGAGACACCCAAGGCCTGAAAACTAAAGAGGCTGTGTTTCCAATACATATCAGGACAACGTTAATTGCCTGCTGTTATTTTCGGTCGAGAGAAAAGTTCGACTGTTTTCGCAGTAGTTTTTACTTTGCCATTAATTCTTGAGACTATGTACACTATTTCATAGCATATACACATATTTCCTTCGAGTCATTTATTGTATTTGGCAATGAGATTGATTTGAAAGAAAAGCAAATTAATATTCATGAAAGGAAAACAGATTTTTAAACTGATAAGCAGGTATAGCTGCAGAATACAAAAGGTGCCGAAAATTATCTTTCGTGACACGGAGAAAGGGAGGGTGGAGAGAGGGAGGTAAAAGACCAGCAGGCGGCGTAAAACATTTCTTTGTCATGAAAGAAGCGACGTAACACGCAAGGTCGCGAACCGTAATTCCAAGTTTTGCACATTTCCTACGGATGTTTTCTCTTCCGCGTTTATGCGTTTACGGTGCACCTCGCTGCGCGCTTCGAGGTCACGCCGTATTCTTTTTTCAGGGTCCCTCCTAACGGGAACGCGAAAAATTCGACCCTTACCTGCGACCGTTAAAAATAGCGCCTCCCCTAACGTTTCCGCCGGGCGACCTTTTTTCCTGCCATCCCCGTCCCGTACGCAAAGCGTGAAAACGAGATCCGTTCGTGGAAAATTCGAGGCGTCGGAGCGGCAACGACATTGACTGTGAAGGCGCGGCCTCGCAAAGGTTGCGAGGTTTCTTTCGCGTTTCGCGGGTGAACGCGGCGCAAGAAAATTCACGAGAAATCGGCCAGTTCCTGTATTCATTCCTCATAGACAGGCACGTATATCGTTGGGAAAAAAAGGACGATTTCTTGCCGGAAGTCAAGGCCGGGGCCTCGACTTTGCTCGTTACGACGCTTCAATTGTTTCGTATTTCCAATTGACGAATAAAATATAAATCTATGTTAGGGTAGAATTCGTATAATAATTCTTATCATATAATAAGAATTTGATTCGATTACAATCAATTATCAATGAAATTTTGATAATCAAGGAAGGGCTTGATTTAACCCGGTTGCGTTATAAATGCGCGAAATTTTTGTAGTACAGGCCAATTTTTCATTTTTCCGAATGACACAAATGGGTTAAATGAAACGAACCAAAGTTCTGATACATCGATTTCGGAATTTGGTAATTTTTGAAGTTCGAAAACGAGCAGGTACCGCGTCGAAGGTGCGCAGCTCCGGTTCTCCGTTCTTCCATGTCGTCAGGGCCGAGGGAAAGAGAGCCGGGAGTCCGGGAGTTGGCCGGGTGCCTGTGGTGGGGAGCAGCAGGACGAAAGGGGAAGGAAGCAACTCGAGAAGAGAACCCAGTAACCTAGTGCCGAGTCGCCTGGAGGTCTGCAAAAACAAAAGAGAGGAGAGAGGGAGGGAAGAGTGCGTGGCACGTGCTCGCCTGCGATCGGCGATCTCGTCGCGATTAGTCGCGGTGCCCGCAAAAATGAGCACCTCCGCGATTTTATCGGAGCCCCGACGAGGGTGGCCTACGGCGCCTCGTTCCTCGTGCTCCACATTCCCCCACGCACGGCAGTTCCAAGTGCCACTTGCCCTTTGATAGCCGAGATGCGAGATAAGAGGCGATTTTTATTAGAGAGACGATGATTCTTCTATTCGAATTTTATTTATTGTTAATTAAAGGACGGTTAGCCCAGAGTGTTTCCTCGGTTTTTATAAAAAATTTTGCTGAACGAAGAGAAAAGAAGAAAAGGTCCTGTTTAGAAATGACTCAATCGCGATAGAGCGCGATCGGCGAAAATATTTCCTGTCCGAAGGCCAGCAAGAGCGCGAGCCGCGGAGGAAGCGGTCTCGGGGGAAAGAAAAAGTGGCAGGAGGAAAGAGGAAAGCAACAACCACGCTCGATCGGTTTCTGACGCATTTCTTTTCTACGTTCGCGCAGCCAATGAGACAAGGAGAAACAATACGTGGAACAATCATGCATTATTTGATTGAGATTAGAATATTTAAAGAGATGTAGAAGGAAGATGGAGGGGTCGAATTAATAATTTTGTCAATTACTGTCTTTGCTAATAATAAAAAATTATGAGAGACTCAATGATTCCACATGATATTAATTTTTATTTCCGGAACTTCCTATTGCCTTTGTATCATTCCACTACATACTTATGACTCTCGACGAACTTCCGGTTATTTTAATCCTCTCGATTCGACCCCGAAGAGAAAAATACAAAAATATACATCTATGTATTTATATATATAATATATATAAAACTCTGTGTGTGCATATATAAAAACATTTAATGCGCAGCGAGTCCGTCTTCCGCGTTTGTACTGCATCCTTCTCTCTTTCCTCGCATACATACACACACGTTACCGCGCGTTCACCGATGCATTCGGCTATCTCCCCTTTCTCTCGGTGCAGCCGCACATAAACGTAAGCCTTTCGACTTTCGATCTTCCTCTCTCCGTCTTTCTCTCCTCGGGTTCTTCTTTTTCTCCTCGGTTCGCTTCTCCATTTCGCAACGTGCGCGATCACGATCCATCCCGAACGGAGCGAGCCGGAAGAGAAGCGAACGTCCAGGCCCGTGGAGAGATGCTTAACGCGGCTCCCGATCGACCAACAATCGAACGCAGTACTAATCGCGGATATAATAACGTAACACAGTACATTTGTTGTGCTAATCGAATGGTAATAATTAACACACAACGTCGTTATTGGATACAATTAAAGTCTGCCGGCAGAAGAGAAACATAACGCACATTAATCAAGCCGATTTTAACGTCTACCGATTAATTTAATGCCGAAACATAATTGGATACACCGTTTAAATAACGTAGCCACAATATCGTGTTAATTCCTGGTTGCTGCTTGCTGATTAATGCGATAACAAGTATTCCTCGCGGATTTTACATTGTTGCACACGCGGCTCCGCCGAACGAGATTTAACCAGAAAAATCCTTACGATGTTTCTCTTCCGGCATAGGAAGGGGCCGTCCCTCGAGGACGATCGCACGGTAACTCAAATTACGCTGCGTCGAGACGAATCTGCGAGCGCGAAAGCTCAAAAGTGGACGCGGGAAAGCGGCGCGGCGCGGAATTCGAAGTACGCGCGGCGCGGCGCGGTTACTATGTATTCGGTTGAAAGAAGCTACGTATGTATATGTAACAATGCCGCGGTAACTGCTTCCTGACGACCACTGACAGAGAGAGGAAGATGGTGAACAGTAATATAGCGAATAGTCGGAATAATGGATGGTGGATGGTATAGGGTAGGGAGAGAAAATCGCGCTTCTGTGTTTGCTTTCAGCCGCATTCTCTCTCGCGTGCGACTCGTACGAGCGAGTACCGCGAGACCGGGTCAACGAACACTGGTTCGCGCATCGTCAACGAAAATATGGAATTTTATTTTCTTCGTTAGCCTCGCTTGAAACTGACGGACGACTGCCGTTCGGATGACATCCATCTCTCTCGATTGATATTAAAAATCGTCGAACCTCGTCTTCAACGCGGAAGTCACCGACGACCCCGGCATCGCTCGTCCAGGTATTTTCTCTATTAATAATATTTCCACCGAGTACGTAAGAGGCGTTCTCTTGGGACAGGGAATGGCAATAGCTGCTAGATACAACCGTTTATTGTTCGCTTCGAAAATAATACATAATCGAAAGATAGAGAAACAAAATTAAACAGTAATTTTATAATACGTGTCAGGGGAATTTCTGTCAAGAGCTCAATGGTCAGCTGTAATTATAGTGGTTTCATGATCGGTCAGCCGGGGCCAGGTCACCAACGATCTGAAACGCGAAACTCGCGAACGATGATTAAGAGTACACGGCGTAATCGGTCCTGGCCACGCTCGCGATAGCGTAATAGAGAAATAACGCGCGCGTGTATCTTTGCAATAGCCGTGTTCGCGCCTCATAACGGTCCTGTCGGATAAACTGGTAGCCCGGTGTACTGGTAGCAAATAATTGCAACGATCTAAGTAGTGCCGGGTACTCGTGTAAGTAATAGCGACCGCGGCAGTGAAATGGGCGAGAGAGGAAGAGAAACGGTGAGAAATCTTCGTTGAATTCACCGACGCGCCCGACCGATATTATTCCGACTTCGCTTGTAATTCGCATTCGAACAATTCAGGAGTGTCGCACGGGCCAGGCAAGCTTTGAGTAAATTCAACGCCACTTTTACATATGCACTCGTATATTCCGTGTGTACAGAATCGTCTTTACAGTAATCAAGTAACTAATCAAGAAAGTGAATGACAAACATTTTTTTCGAGCGAGATGCAGAAGTTCGAGATCGTCGTGTAACCCCGGATTCCGCATCACTGCATCTTTTTTTTTTAGATTTTTATACGTTTATATATGACGGTGTCCCCTTAACATTACGATTTAAATAATAATAATAATAGTAATAGAAATAATTATAGTAATACACAAAAATAGTTAACATCGTGAGTTAACCCTCTTGGGCATGGAGCGAGCGGAAAGTATACGACGAACGGGCGACGATCCATAGTGGCAGCGGGCGAAGGTGGATCGTCGCGACGATGTTCGGCGCGGTTCCTTCTGACGCAACGCGTGTGGTAGCTGTGTTTGTCCAGTCCTCAGTCCTCGCATTGGGAAGCTTTGGCGAACAGCAACTGATGTTCCCTGGCAGTGCGAAGCTCCTACTCTTGCTGGTTCCTTGCATCTCCTTGTCTCTGCTTAAGGGACGTGGATCGCGCGAATCCGAGAACTCGCTTCGATCACGCCATAATCCGGATCCCATGATAGGCAGTGACGTTGTTGCTAGTCTGTCTGCAAAACGAGAAAAATAGCGAACGTCAGTCTCGTTCATCGATATTCGTACATTTCTTTAAAAAGATTAATCGACGATCGTTGGAGTTAATCGACGTGCAACCGAGGACAGAGAAGACGAGGTCGTAAAATTAGGAACGCAGCGAGAGTGGTGCGCGGGATGACAATACGTTGGGTGAGGCGAACCAGCAGGAGAAGGACGAGGGAACGAGGCGCATACGCGGTGGAATATCCTGATCCTAGCGAAGGCCGCCTGGTGCATTCTAGGCGGGTAAAAACTGCATAGGAAACCAACCACGCCCTGGCGCGTGCACCGGCTGAGGCGTGCGTGTTCCTCAGGGACGCGTGTTCCCCATGCGCGAACCGGCGATCGTTCTTCCCCGGAGTTCATCGATATTAAATTAAACGAGGAATCACGTAAGACATCGATTTTGAAATAGAATGGCTGATGATCTCGGAATGAATGGAATGGCAGCCCACGCGGCTTGGTCAATAGAACACAGTCGTATCGCTAATCGATACGTCTTCCAATCGACGAACGGCCTTGGCGACGATTTCGCCGAGGTCGCATCGCGTATCTTTTTGCGCGTATCGAATTCGTAGAAGCTGACATAGGAAGAAACGTCGCGAGTAATTCGAGCTGGTCTTAAAAATGCTGAGAATCACCGGAAGAGAAAAGAATAGGAACGCGACGGAAAGTTTTTATATGAAAACAATTGGCAAATCATTGGACTGGAATGATCGCGTTCTTCAGGAAATTCTGGAGCAAGATCGTCCGAAAACGACTTCCGCGTAAATCGGAGAAAGCGCTTCGTCTACACGGGCAGACACGGGAAGAAAGGGAAAACGCGTGAAGGGCGATCACTCTCTCCCTTCTAATGCAACGCTGGCTCGCGTAGACGTATTCAGTGAAGTGGTGTACGAGGAAGGGTTACGGGGAAAAAGAGCGCGAGAGAGGAAGGCACGAAACGAATGGCCGCACGCTCCGCGGGACCAGGGGAAAAATAAAACTAGGCAGACCAGAGGAGTCCGTTAGACCGCCTCCGCCGCGGTCGCGACGGACTCCGTCTTCGTCCGCTCGATCGGACTTGTTTCGCTTTCTTCAAGAGGGAGGTGTGTGGTTTGGCGTGTACGCGCGTTGGAGAAGGAACGAGATAGAACGACCTAACCTAAGCCACCAGGAGAGTCCGTGCGCTCTCCGCTCCGCTCTGCCCTGCTCTCTTCTGCACCGCTGGCTGCACTCGGTTCGCCCCTGAACTTGGTTCTCCGTCTTGTCCACGCGACGCGACGTTGACCTACTTCCATGGCCTACCCGATATTTCCGCCGTTCTACACCCGCGAACACCGCGCCGATTTTACCGATACGTCGCCCTCTCGCCTAACAGCTTCGTTCACTATTCAAGACCGGAAGTGAACAATTTTACAGCGTCCGCGATGATTAAAACTGAATCTCGTTTGAGATACCGGAAGAATTTCAAAGTAGCTACCAGCGGAACCTTCAACACCGTCTACGTATGTATTTTAATACTTTGCTAGCCGGTTCGACTACGTTCGAATTAGCGAGGAAGTAAAATCACGACGAATCTCGCGTTCCAACGTGACATCTCGATCTCCTTGGGTTTTATCTCTACCGTTCAGTTTCCTGCTCGCTACTTGGGAAGCGGCCCAGGTGGCCGCGACGCTGGCCTGTCTCATATATTATTATTAGAGCGGCGGTCTCGGGGGCGTTATCCGTTATCTCGCGTGTGCTATCTGTTGACCGTAAGTAGATCTGTAGACCGTAAACGCGATGTAGATAATGAACCACGCATACAGCCTGCGAGAATCGCGATTTCATACATCCTTTCTTTAACACAGGATGACAATTTCTATGATAATTAGTATAAAAATTTAGAGTGAGCATGTACACCTGAAGAATTTGTTTCTTTCTTTTAAATTTAAGCTCTAGTGTCGAATTACGATTTTTGGTCATGGAAGCGGCCGGTGCGGGGCTGGTGAACCGGTACCGGACTCATTGGTTCGGACGCGCGGCAGCGTGCAAGTACCGGGATAATCATTAGTTTATATAACGAGTCATTTCCCGCGGCCACGTGATTTTCTCGTCAAGGCGAGCTCGTCAAGCCGTTCACCACCACTCTGGCACCGTTCTACGCGACGCACCGCTACTTTTGTGCCACCATAGGTCAGCGTCGCCACGCGATTGCCACGTAAAGATGTAGACGCGGCAAAATAGAGAGGAGGCGATTTAGTTTTTAGGGTCGAGACGAGATTCCTTCAAAATTTTCCCTCCGTGGAACCAGTCCAATTTGGATCTCGCCCCAGGCGAACGGATCCCGAGTTTATATTAGAGACGATACCGGGGCCAGAGATTGTGAATCGCGCATAAAATTAGGTAAAGGATTATTCTGAAATTCCTAGGGAACAGCAGCCAATAGGGAATCGTTTCCGAGAATCGTATCGGGCTAATTCGATGCAGTTGGCAGAAAAGAAATGGAATCGGATCTGAACGGGGGACGATTCCGCGAGATTCCGGCGTGATCCGCGGTCGTAGGTGTTGCGAGAGGCCGCGGTGCATTCCACGGGACGCTGGTAATGGAACGTTAAAGAAGCTGCTGTGCTCGCGCGGCTCGGTCGTGATCGAAACGGAGGGAAAGAAGGAAAAAGATCGAGAGAATGACTGTGTGGCACCGCGAAGAAGCGGGGCCCGGGGGAGAGGCAGGGGAGAACGAACAGGGATGAAAAAGAAAGAACCCGCCGCGTGTCCGCGGGACGGGGAGGGAGGGGGGGTTAGGGAACTGTCGACCGGTGAAACGAACGAACGAGAAGGAGAGAGGCAGAGCGTCGAGGCAAAGGTGGTCTTGCCGGCGTAAATGCCACTGGTTGGCATTATGCCGCTTGCCCGGCCAGACCTTCGATGCACATCGAACACATCCCGATGATGATTGCCTGGTTGACTATAATCCCGATATCGTTCGTCTACGATGTCCTACACCCGTGGAGTGAAGGCGGCGAGGAGGGGGCCGAAGTAAACGGTCCGCGGCGAGGGAATTTCGTGTTGCGCGAGACGAGCGAGACCGCGGCGACAACCACGAGGACGGCCCTGGCCCATTTACCTCTGCCCAGAGTCACCAGATACCGCACCAACGCCGATATTGGCCTTTTCAACCTCCCTCTCCACCCGCTTTTCCTCGACCGCCACCTCCTCCCGCTGGTTACTGAGTTTCTCTCTATTCCGCGACTCGTTGCCGTTTTTTCTTTTTTTCACCACCTACGCGGCGACGCGCGACGCCACGCGAAAGGTCGCCGCGATGCCTCCGAGGCTCTCGAGATTCCACGCGGTTCGCCTTGCCGCTTTTCCTACCCTAAACTGCCCGAACTTGGACAAAAAATATAGAAAATATCCGTTCCGCCTTATCAAATAAAATGAAAAGCTTCCATTACAATTGTACATCGGAAGTGGAATCCTAATCGCGCGCATGGACAATACCACGGCTCGTAATCGGAAGTCGTAAAGAATATATGTAAACCAGGAAAAACCTGGCGACGGGTTAGCCTTTGCCTTCGCGTTCGATCGGCGAACGTGCCGGAACGGCTATTTGACGTAATCGGCCCGCGAACGGATTGTAATCGAGGCAAACGGAATCGTAGTGGTACAAGGACATCCACTACGGACGGGCGTGCGTGGAACGGGCTCGTTAAGACATCGGTGGAGAATTTTTTCGATGCGAGACCACCAAGTGCAAGGAAACGTTGCGCCGCCGCGCCTCGCCGCTGCCGGCCGGGATCCGTGGAATGTCGAATTAAAAGTCCGGCCGGTCGTCTACGATCTCGGATAGAGCGGCAGCGTTCATTCTATCCCGACACGGCACGGCAGCCGAAATTACAACGACGTCGAAGGCCCGGGACCAACGAAAGGTGAACGAACCTCCAAATCTCCCAAACGACCGCCGGAGAACTGAAACGATCTCCGGAGAGGAAAAAGAAAAGAGTCGCTACAGGGGATCAAGGGATATAACGATAAGTAGGACCATCCGGCGATCAAACTGGCTAGTGACGATAAAAGACGAAAAAGGTAGAACAGGTAGCGAAACAAAGGATTCTATCTGCTTCGTTCACGAAATGCATATTTTTAATCGCCCGTAGCATCTAACGTTTCGCGCCGCGCGATAATCGCGATTTAATGATCTAACCATGCGAGATATTAACGATCATAATAATCGGCGCGGCATTTTATTATTCTACCTTCTGTCACATTGTAACCGGCCAGTCCGCGCGTTATGAAAGAGGCGGGGAATAAAAAAGGCCAGCGTATTTTAAAAAATCATTGCCGCAATCGATGATTGAATCGCAATGACGCTGCTCAAGGCTTCTTTTTCTCGCGCTCGGAACAATATGACGGAGTCTTGCAAAATCCGTTCGGAAACCGGAAGAAACGGGGCGACGCTCGGCGGTCAACCGTTTTACCGCTTATGTAAATCCGTAATGACGCGTGTTCACCGTTTCGCGTCCTCGCGAGGCTGCTAACCGATAAATCATATCTCGATACGTACCGGAGCCGCGGTGCCGCACGGTGTGGGATATAAATAAAGAACCGGCGTGAATCGATTAATTTCCGCGCTAGATGGAAACCGAATCGATATTGTAACGGAGTGATTAATTATAGAGATGAAAAACAATCTGTTCATTCAGCTCTCGCGGTTTCCGTGATAAATTCAACACTCTCGCTTTCGATACGGAGGATGATCGACGAGTAAATACGCTCATTCATCCCGACGATTTTCCACGCAGCGAAAAATATAAAGAAAAATTATTTTCAAAAATATTGGGTATCTGATTGTGGTAACACCTACACAAATCCCAAGAGAAAGAGAGAGAGTATTTTGCACATTGTAGATATAAAAATATCGAGCAATAATATGTTTAAAAAAGAGCCTCCCAATGCAGCCTGGGATCGGTTGACCGGCGTGGCCGACCAAATAAAGTCAAGCTTTAGTTTTTCGTCGTTCGCGCACGTGTATGCGATAGGTGGTACGTAGGCCGGACAAAGAAGGTGGTGGAGGAGGAGGAGGAGGAGGAGGAGGCCAGTGTTCGAGGCACGTAACCAAAATTCAAATCCGGGGGCGCGATTGTTATGCGAGCTGCATCGACTCGTTCAGATTCCTGTCTGCCAAAATCTGCGAGCGCGCCGGGTCTACATTCGATAGCACCGCCGCGACTCGTTCAAACGACGCCGAGAGAAACGGGATTAGCATAAAATCAGGAACCGTACGATTTTGGCGGGATTAGTGACTCGTCCAGAATTCATTCCTAGCCGAGTATAATCGAATAAAAGTAGCGAGAAGGCAAGCGGTTAGCGCGCGGGAAAGAAGGAATGCGCGAATATGCGCAAGGGAGTAAGAGAGAAACGATTGGCATGCAGGTCGCGCGGTATGTTGTCCTAGGTCACGCGTAAGTCCTCCCTTCCCCCTGCTCCCCCTCTGTATCTATCTATTTCTATCTCCTCTCCCCTATCCTCTCATCTCTCGAATGGTACACGGGAGGACGGCCGCGCGTCGTTCTCATCTCTGTATACGTAATCCGCAAGGAGATCGCGAACCAGAGGTGATACGGCGTGTCGCGAACAAGTTCCCCCAGGAAGCGATTTACGTCCGACCCCGCCGGGGTTTCTATGGGGTTTGTGTGGCCGTGTTCGCTGAACACGCCGGACGAATATCGATTAGGGAGGCACGCGAGAACGCGGCGATAAAAATAATTGCGCGATCGCGTGAACGAACACGGCTCGCGGGCATCGCCGGGCAATACGTGATCGTTTTCCGCAAAACAAAATTTTCAACCTCCGCCGCGGAACGAGTCTCGCGGCGGCGGCGGCGACGCGTCGTGGCAGAATTTTCGTTCGATTTCCTCGGCGGAGACTGTCCGGTTTGGAAATGATCGTTTTTCGAGCGAGAGGAACGCGGCTGGTGGCCGGGGGAGGGAGCGAGCGCGATCGCTTATTCGAGACGAGGAGGACGCGATCGTGAGCGCGCGCGCGCGCGACCAGGACGGTGAATGCCCAAAACTCAGCTGGTGTCAATGAACTCGGCCATGTGAGGAGTCGGACGAGAGGCCTCCTCGGCTTATACTCACTATCGGGGTCTTGTCTTTCCCATGGAACCAAGACTAATTTCGTGACTTTGCGAAAGCCCCCGGCTACCGGCGCATGCACCCGTGCCTGCGTTTCTTTGATCGCCGCTTTTCGGTTCCTTCCGCGATCGACCTTTGACTCTTAACTACCTTCATCGCGAGGGGCGACGAATCCATTAAGGTCCCTCCAATACCCGATTTTTCAGTTTCTGGTGCCATTGCAAACTCTCGGAATTGCACGACAGTGAAACGTTTCTAAGCTCATCCAACTCTGGTAGTACGCCAGAGTCTAAATTCCCAAGACGCGATGCATAAGGGCAACCGTAAAAGGAGACTAGCGAAGACTATGATGTACGGGAAGAGAAGAGATCCTAGACCGCGGAGTTCCCCTAATTACGCGCCGGCAACGACATATTCGGCTGTGTGTACCTGTACCGAGGGCACGACAGAGAGGGGAAGAGAGAGGTGAACGTTCTAGACCGACTGGCGAGGCACCTGCTCCGTAATCGCAACGAGACAACTTCGCCGAACAACTGATCGTCTCTCTATCTCTCAAAATTCTACATAATTCTATTACCGGCGAATTCACCTGCTGAAAAATTACGTCTTAAGTGTTTATAGTTTCTATTACAAGACATGTCGCTGAAGAAAAAATATTATGACGATCGTGAAAATGATGCACAACTTGCTAAAATTTTCTTCACCTGCAGTAAAACCCGAATGTCACCGGATTGGATATATTACATACACGCGCGCTTGTGTATGTATATGAAGAAATCAAACAGCGTTGCGTTCGTTCTCAACCCGATCCCTCTCCTCTTTTTGAGTCGTCGGTCACGCGCGGGTCAGCGAATCTTTGAAGAGGAATCCTCCCTTCTTTTAGCGAGCTGGCCGCGAGCAGAAGGCTTAAACCGAACAAGGTAGAGGTGGTGGAGGTGACTCGAGAGGGAGACGGGAGAGAACGAACGAGGTGGGAGGGTTGACCGCCGAAAGAGAAGTTCAAGTAGTCGCGATACTCGCGATCCGATCGTGTCGTTGCCAAAGATACCAGAGTACTCGATGCCTAATCAACGAAAATCAGGGGGACGAGATTCGAGGAGTGACTCGTACTTTTTTATGCTGTTAATCTCGGAGATTAACTGATACGAAAATTTCAGATTGTTACGTCATCCCAGTCAGGCATTGATAGAAGTAAATTCGAGTAAAATCGTTTCGAGAACATTGAAAATCTGCAAAGAATTTTTGAAAACGTGAATATTGAGAATCGTCGATCCAAATCGACACCAGCATATGTCAGAACAGGTATTACGTAACGGAGGAGGACAAGGATGAACCTGTTCCTATCAGCGCATCGATCGATGACGACAAAAATCTATCGACTGGCCTCAGCAGATTGGCTCCCAACTCTATGGATAGGAGATACCCGTGCGACAGAGAGAGAGAGAGAGAGAGAGAGAGAGAGAAAGGTAGAGAGGATGCGATAAGAAACGAGGGAAAGGGACGCGTTGAATTCCGCGATCGATGAGCCGGTCAGAGTCCGCTCTATAAATACGAACGCGGGGGAATCGAGTAATTAACGGACTCACCTGTAAGCGCAGGCAGTGGCAGTTTCCTCGGTAGCTCCTTCATTCATGAATTTTCTGTACCGAGGACTCAGGACGATGTCTTCCCTTCCGTTTGTGGATGCTCCACTCCGGTCTCCTCAGATTCGAGGTCGAGGTCTCGTCTCGTCCCCACACGCGTCCCATCCTCGGCTCACCGGCGTGTCCTTATCGTCGTCGTCTGCGTCGCTGCCGCCGCCGTCGTCGTCTGCTTTGGTCCCCGTTTCGAATTGTAGGAGGGCTCCTTAATATTGCCCGGTAGGATCGAGACCCGTGCTAGCAGCCATGTCGCGACCTTGAGCGTAGGCAGACGTATCTCTTTCGACTACTTCCTCGTCCGTGATTCTCCTCGACCTACCTCCACGCTTCTCGATCAGTATTGACCGGTCGGATCGAGTCCAGCCATGTTCGCAGGAATTGACGTCAAACGATGAATAAAACTCAGCACGGAAATTGGCTATGGATTCTAGCTGTGGCTCTGGCTAGGATCGGTTGCTACCAGCAGCTTTCCTCTTGGCTCAGTAGAGTCCGGTGGGATCCAATCCAGACGCCATCGTGTCAACGATCGAATCGATTGTCGTCAACGAAGAACAGAATGTGACCGAAGGACCAAGTATCTGCTTCAGTATTGACCGGTAGGATCCAACTGACGAGCCATGTCTTTTCTTCCGGTAACCACGGTGAAATATCAAGACCGGCTTCGACTTCTCTCGGCTGACTGGCGCTGCTCCACTCGGTACGGAGCGAGAGCTGTGTCAGAAAACTCTTGGATGCGAACGAAGACTACGTTTCGGGTTACACTCGCGAGGAATCCCGGAAACCGTGGCACGAGATCGAGAACGAGGGCACAGAGAAGTGTAGCGCACGATTCCAACGACCGATGATCGACGACTGACGAAAGTCGACTGCGAAAATCGCTGCGAGACCGGAACGTGTAACGACTGAGCGAAAATTCAGAATGTACGTACGTAGGTAAACGAAAACTATCGGAAAACAGACCAGCTGCTGTGTGCGTGACCGTGCCCCACAGAGCTCTGACAGCTCGACGGCGAGTGGCTTCGCTTAAGTCTTAGCTGGCCCCCACTTGCCAGTCCGGGGGCAACGCTGATTGGTCGACGCCACCGGCTACACCGGCAATCGGCACTCCGATCAAGCTTTCGGAAAATTTCCCCCGATATATCGTCCGGGACGAGCCCAACCCCCACGAACGTGCCTGGGCCCGTGGGCCCGGGCCGGCTACGTGGGGAGAAAAGTAGGATTCGTTGGTCACTCGAGGAAGGGAGACACTTCCGAAGGATCGTACGCTCCTCCCGGAGTTACAGCGGAATACATATTTTCACGGACGACCCATGGACCTGCGAAAAGATGGGGGTTACACGTGGAAAATCCACGGTGAACGCAACGGGACGGTTTTCGCGACGCCAACCAGGCTCGAAACATTCCTAGATTCCATGTACGTCGTCGGACATGGATAATCAATTAAATCGTATAGATGTTGCAATTAAACTACGACTCTCCACGTGGCGGTAAAGCATGACCGAAAAACAGTGAGAACTGTATCATGTATGTACACGTAAACTCGTTGGGCACGGAACTCGATATGATTCACCACTCGCAGCGCACGCTTTTCAAATGGAATTTCGAGGCACGTACGTGAACGAACGATCGAGGATGACGTTTATATCGTTCGGGTGGTGCAACCACGTTTACGTTCCGTTCCACTTGCCTGCGCCCGCGGTGATCTCCTGTTCGCGGGACAAAAAGCTCGCCGAAGTAGCACGTATCCCGTTTCCGGATACGGGAAACCGAATTCATTCGCACGTTCCACGATTTTCGCGTCTCGGACGGAACTGCGGATTCATTGACCTCGAGTAAAAATCGATTCCCATCGTTATCGCGGTTTGCGAGCGAGCGGCGCGACTCGCGCGGCCCCACGGGAACCGAACCTTATCGGAACGAACTTGACAATCCTCTTCCTGTCTCGACGTCGTTTTCGTTAGATTGCTTTAGCCGGTTTCCTTCTTCTGCCCGTGAAAAAAAAGCTGCCGGCTAAACAAATTCAAAACTGGTATTAAAGTAAACGCGACGCGCGGAAACAAACTTGAGCGTGCATTAAATCATCGCGGCGTCTCGTGCCCGGAGCGGACTCATTCTATACATTCGTCCTACGAACCGGAATTCTGTGACTTCCCATCGTTCCAACCCTAATCCCCCTCCCCCCGATAAGGAAGCTCGTTAGTTGTAGAAGGCTATAGATCTCGAATCGACCGGACACGCCTGGCCGATTACGTAACCGGTCAGAAATGTCGGGAAATCGGTGAAATTTCTGTTCCCATCCCCATTGTTGAATGTTACGCTTTTCACTCGAGTCTCTAAACTGAAAATATTCCTCAACTCTCTCTTAAAAATGATTAATATCCGACACCTATGTACGAAATTGGTGCAGCAACGCTATTTAATGTTTCAGTTGACTTGAATTTATTTATTCTGCAGTAACTTTGTATTATTTTATTGTCGCATACTTAGATGGACTATCTTTCATAACTCGACGTATAATTTCCTTGATCAATATTTCTGCTCGATCTATATTTTCGTTTGCATGAAAGGGCTTTTAGATTCTTTGAGAAATAAATGTATAAATTGTTCCGTTTGACAAAATACATAGCCGATTCGTCGACGGGTTTCAGGTACGGGGGATGAAATTTCGTCGCGCGGACCGATTCCCGATTACGGGGTTACGCTTGACCTGTTGTAACAAAGGTAGCGAACGTCTCGGAGACTTCCGTGGCCGCTACGAAATACGAGCCATCAGCGAACTAACCCTTTTAATCCTCAGTGGACACCGTATTGACACTGGAGCGTCGTAAACACGTCACCATCGACGGATTTTCGTGCCACGTTCGCTCAGGTACTTACGCGGCACGTTCCTAGCGTGCTATTCGAACACGTGGAAGGATTGCGGCCTAGCAAGCGCGTTTATTGCGCATCGGAAACTATTCTTAAGTGCCGGTGCGGATTAAGGGTGTGGCCCACCGTACTTACCGTTCTGGCCCCATTAAGACAACAGGCTACGGCTATCCTCGTTTGCAGCGGAGACAATGACCGGTGGCCCCAAACGGCTTATACTATAGGAAACGACTGCGTCCCACGTTGCGGAACCAGAAATTGTTCATCGAGCACCTTAAGCCTCCCTGCTTTGTCCTTCGATTTTTCAATATTTCGCAATATAATATAAATAGATTTAATTACAATACGCGTTCTCGTTGAATCTTGGAAAATCTTATTCGTAGTGATTAAATAAATTGCATAGATATCTTTGCGTCCGATTGTTAGAGGGAACAAAAGAGGGAAACAAGGCATTGGCAACAGCGCAACGTTTATTAATTTACAGGACCCGAGAAGCTGGGGATCAGTACGGTCCCCGTCCCTATCGTAAATCACTTCCGTTTTGACCCCCTCGGCTCGTGAGACAAAAGTCTCCCCCGTATCAAACTCGGTAGGGACATCAATTCGACTCAGTAGGCAGGGCCCGCGGATTCGTCCGACGAATTTTACGAGCCGCGAGAACCTCGTTGAAGAGGAATAATAATAAGAAGAAAGAACGAGACCGAGACCCTAACGGGCTGAAAACACGGGGATGAGAAGACGAAGGGGAGGAGGAGGAGGAGAGGAGGAGAGGACAACTGGTACACGCCAGCATCTGATCGGGCCGATACAAATAAAGCACGGTACTGGCATCGCATCGGTCGTGTAGATATACATATACCGCGAGAACGTGCAGTTTGTAGTTTGTCGCCCGTCGTCGCTCGCGGCTACGACTTCGTGTTACTGGGATAAAAGGTGAACGACTCGATGGTACTCGTCCCACCAAGCAGCAGCAGCCTCAGCAGCAGCAGCAGCGGCGGCGGCGGCGGCGGCGGCCGCTGCCGCCGCCGCATCCCGCTCTCGACGTTTGGAGTTTGGAGGGGTAGCGTCCTTCTACGAAGTCTAACCGAGAGATACTACTTACACCGGGACAGAAGAAGAAGGATGGAATCATAGGAAGCTCGGGACCGGTGAGAGAGAAGCACGAACGGAGGATAGCCGCGCGCGAGAGAGAAGAGCGAGGGGAGGGGAGTCATAAATTACTTGATCATCCTCAAGGTTCGATTCGCCGGCTACGTGCACCTTCTCGTTACGCCGGCACGCTGTCATTAACGCCATTTTTTTTCCACGAAAACGTAAATCTCGATTAGATCCCAGTTTTGCGTGGGCAATAGTAAAACTAGGTATATTACGAGCAGGAACCCGTCCGGGACGAAAATTGTTTGGCAACCCTTATTACTATTAAAGCAAGTGACCGAGTCGAATGACAAATAATGGATTAACTCACGTTAATAACTCTTAGGACCTGAGGATACAATTTCTCAAGCAAATCCTAAATAGCCCCGATCTGTTTAATTACACCAGGGCTTAGGGCCGCAGTTCATTTCAATCACAACTACCGTATTACGCGAGTAAAATGTGAGAGAATTGCTTATTTTCATTTTACGACTGCTGCCGAAGTTTCAACTATTTCTGCATACATATGCATATAGTATAGCTTGATAACCAACAGAGTCGCATCGTAGATAAGATGATTTTACAGCGGTGTGTATTCATTCAAACGATCCACAATCTTTCCTTCGCGTCGAAAGCATACAACTGTAAGCGTACGATCGATTGTGCAATAAAAGAACAGGTCGCCTACTTATCCGTGACCGTTTGCGCAATAGCCAGTTTCGAAAAGACGAGCCGGCGCGGAGCGTCCCTTTCGAGAATGCATCGGCTCCTACGATAAAGGTCGATTCGTATTGACCGCCAGGCATGCAAGCGCTCCGTCGCCCATAAAACTTTGTGACCGTAAACCACTGCGTCGGAGTGGCTCGTCGAAGATTCCACTCGTCAAGCATTTGATGTGTAGAAAAATGTTCCCGTTCCAAAATAAATCGGCCTTAATTAAACCGCGCCATGCAGAGCGCAGCGTTGCGCGAAGAATCACGGTCGGTTACTCGTGGCTGGAAGGGCCCTTTAGAGAGAAGAGGCTAATTCGCTCCACATTGTCGATGAAAAGCTTTTAATTATGCCCGACTTCCTACTACGTTCTACTCGTTTGCATCGCACGAATCGCTTTCTTCGTACTGCCACGGTGACGCATGGGGTCGTTAGGCACTTAACGACGGAATGGCCCCGAGCGACGCATTTTCGGTTGCCTGCGATCTGTCTTCGCGATCTTTTTTTAAGGAAACGCTGATACGTATTGCTCGTTACCTAATTCGCCTCTCGTTAGAGCCGCCGCACGTGACTCGTACGCGTGCTTTCCCTTGCGGAACGGAAAATCGCGCGAGTCGGATCAGGAAGCTTCGCGTGCCGCCGCGAGCTCAAGAATGTCCGCGACGATTTACAAGGTGTCCCGTCCGAGGAAGAGAACGAAGGGGAGTAAATTGGACACGAGAGGAGGAAGAAGACGCGGGTAAAAAGGAGCGGTAAGAAGGGACGGGGCGATCTTAATCATTCGGCGAGGCGCGGCGGTGATCCTAGGTCGTCGAAGGACTCGGAAGTTGGGAGCGAGTTGCTCCACTAGCGAGCGGCTTGGGAAAAAAGTGAAAGACACCGCGGGAGAAGGATGCGAAAGAAAGAGAACGGGAGGGTGGGGAAGCGGAGCGATAGAGCTCCTCGCTGTCCGCTCGCACGACAGAGAGGGATTGAGGAAGAGGAGAGGACGCGGAGAGGGTGACGTTGGTGGAAAGGTGCGAAGGCGAGGGAGGACGAGAAGGAAACGAACCGGGACGGAGCGATCGCCCGGGCGAGGAACGAACCGAGACGGAAGAAAGCGTAGGCCAGGGAGAACGAGCAGGAGGATCGCTCGGAACGAGAGATGGTTAGGTGAAAGAGAAGGAGAGTCACTCGCCCGAGTTGTCGAGGCGATTGTGCCAATGTGCGTGGCAAACTTTTGCACCAGGCTCTCTCCCTGACCTAACCACTCTGCCTCTCACGGCTCGTCTTGTGCCCAGTGCCAACTTGAAGGAACACCAAAATCTTCAAGTGCAATTATCCTCGGGCCCGTCCAGGCAACGGTCTTTCGAACAGTCCCGGTCGCCCGAAAGATCTTATACGAGTCAATCCGAATCCAACGTATTTCTGACTCGATTTGTTGTTCTAAGCTGACACAGTTACATGACGAATTTCGCCAAACTTTTTATATAAACTCGTATACCTGAAGGACCGCTTAGATTTATCTAAGTATAATAATGAGCAGTATTCTTAAATTGTTTAATCGCGTTCCCGCCTCTCTCGACGAAACTCCGCGAGAGATCAACCGGCGTTCCCAGCAGAGCAAGACGCAGCCTCTAGGTCGGCCGTTCACCCTGTCCCGGGACGATCGGCGCAAACTCGCGGACGAGAATGCTGAACCTCGGTCGAATTTCGCTGCGAATCGGAAAACACGTTCCCGTGAAAGCGGTGTAGAAAAAGTGCACGACTATACCTCGGATCGATATCTACGAGATTGCAAAGAGTAATAAGAAAAATGCAGTGAGGCCGTCGAGGCGATTGCGACGAGTTCTATTGAATCGGCGGACGGATTTCCTTTTTGTCATTTCAGCAATCGTGGTTCGCCCTGTGACGAAAGTCTCGTCACGCTAGGAACTCGTCGATGTTTCATCGAGGAGACGCGAGTGAAACGTTGGGAGAAGAATTTTCGCGACCGATGTGGCACCCGGATAAACGTGGAAAGCCTGAGTCATCGTCGTTGAGAAACGCTCTCCCGCGATAGAATGTGGAACACGCCTCGCAAGCCGGACACTCGCTACATCCGAGCCTAAGTTTCGTTCGATTCTGCTCTTTGATTCTTCGGCGAATTTCGTCCTCGACGAATGAGTCAGAAAGAGGGGACCCAGTTACCGAGGATATTTCAGGAGATTTTTAATTATGTATGACCACGTCACACGTTAAGTCACTTCGAATGGTTATATTTAGAACTTTCTCCAAAAATAGTCAACCGAAAGCGACTATCTAATATTGTTACTTATAGAAGGTAATCTATACGATGTTCCATCCATCGTACATTCTTCATCGATTCGTCATAGTATCCACTTCCTGTTTCGTAATTTCAACGAAGATCTCTTATCGTCGAGATTATCTATCGACAAACTTGTCCACTTATGTACATTCAGACTTGATTTGTGGCGTATCATTAATACTATATCGGTTCAAAATCAAGCGATCGGAACAAAGCGAAAGGACTCGTCCAGATTCGACGGGCCAATCCACCGTCTCGTAGCATGCTGTCGATTGACCCGTCTGTATCTTGCGAATTAAATCAGTCAGATCAGTGACCCGAAGCACGAGTATTCCATCGATACAGGCTGACGAATTATCACCTATCTCCGATTTTCTTGCTTCCCCGTTCCTCTTTTTTTAGCTGTTCTCACCTTGCGAATTCGTTCGAGCGCGTCCGAAGTCGGGAGAGTAGGAGAGAAGTGGGAGGCGCGGCACGGTTTCTGATTCACTAATTTCGGAGTCTACGGCTATAGGACCTCGAGGAGAAAAGTTAGCGAATAAGTGACGATAAGTAGGTAGATGGGTAGGTAGGTAGGCAGATTGGATAGGTTGACCGGTTGGCTAAGTCGCTCGTTAGACTAGGTGCGTTGACCCGCCTGGCGTGTTCACCTAGAGACTAGGGACTAAAGACAGATAGAGAGACGGGGACGGATAGGAACGCGCGAGGGCGAGAGAGACGTGGAACAACGATGGAATAAGATACAGCGCGATATGGAAGGGGGGAAGGGTTGCTAACGCGTCGCGATCCTCCTCCCGCGGCTGATCGCTCGAGCCGAAAACCGAACTCGGAGCATTGAACTCACGAATCACGAGCAGCCTTTCGGCGAGGCGCGGCGGCGTTTGCAGGCTCGACCCAACACTCCGGGGGATGCGGTCATCGTGTCACGATCGGGGCCACTGGCACGCGTCTCGATCCGCTTCCTCGATACGATTTATCGATCGACTCTTACCTAGACTGGCCAATGCGAATGATCCAGAAAAATTCAATCAGTGGAAGATTAATATATCAAACGATTCGTCGATAATTCTCGTTTCATTCTACTCGAACGGAATTGCAACGACAAGAAGGAAAGTTTCGTGTGTCAGAATCGAGTGAAAGAAAGGAAGCCTTAGGCGATTTGATTTTTAGCACCTCCGACCAGCTCTCTCCGTTTCCGACGACGGTTCTCCTTTACTTTCCCTGTGCGGAGAGAAAAAAAACGCGAGAGAGAGAAAGAGAGGAGAGAACGGAAGTGAGATGCAGAGGAGAGAGAGGCGTAGCTCGTTGGTTGTCCGTCGGGGAAAGTGAAATCAGTCGGGGCTGCACGGCTGCACGCGTGCCTCACCTTGTTCGCCGCTCTTACCTGTCGCGTAAATCAGCCTCGGCCAATGCTATCATTAATAATGGAGCGCGCTAATTTATTTACACATCCTCCGTGCGAGCGAGAAGGGTTAGTTAGAGAAAGCCCCGATCGCTTTCGAGCCGAGTGGCGACTGAGACCATTTAGTAAACGAAGGAACTAGACGCGTTTCCTATTTTAAAACGGGCCGCTCTGATTTCTCGAAACATAATTCTTACCACGCTCCACGCTGATGGAACTGTTCCAGGCTAGTAATTAGTTTGTTCCACCGTTTCATTACCGAGCTAATCATCCCCGACTCGGCGGGCAAAGTGTTACGTGACGCTCGTCACATTCATCCTCTCATCCACGTCCACCGCACTAAAAGCATCCTCTCGTTCTCGTGCCCGGACCATTTATCTCCGCATCGGACAAGCTCAACGTCTGTAGCTTACACCGTTCCCATAAAACTAACAACACCATCGGATACGAATTTACAATGGCAAAGGAGAAATGATTAATGCGACTCTACCGTCCGTATACTTACCCCGAACAAATTTCTTTAATTCGTTAATCCGTTTCATAATCGATGCAAAACTTCACGCGATCGCAATCGCGTCGTCAATCAAATTGGCCACGCATCAGAAATTCGAGTCCCATTACTTCTGTCTGCGGCCGTGAATCAGACTTCTTTATCTACTTACTAAGAGCGATTAGAATGTTTTACTATAATTTAGAAGCTTAGGAATTAATGATACGAGGAAGCACTGTGACGCAATGATAAGTAAATAAGAATACCGCTTTTATACAGATTTATTTCGGTTCGATAACAATCGTCCTTTCAAAGTTCAATCATTGTTATACTATAATCAGAGCAGTGGAATACACGACAAGCAAAAGTTATACTAAATCGTTTACAGGTCGATTTTCATAAAAACGGAGCTGCGGTTGAAAAAATGTTATATCAAAATATTCTCATTTTTTTTAACGTAGAATCATTCCCTGTCCTGGTTGTACTACGATTTTCGACCCACCCTGTACTATAATAAATATTTCGGTGCCAATTCTTTCCGTTCGTAGATCGAAAATTCGCCTAAACTATAATCTGATGAGTAAATGGTCGGCACAGGATGTTAAGGAGCGTCTCGTCGCGTGGTGTCACCCCGGCGCATCACGCACGCGAAACTGTTGTGGCGACTTGGCCGCGCATTTGCATCCTGGCGCGGCGGCGCGGCGTGTCGCGCGTGTATGCACGTATGCAGAAGACGTTTTGCTTGGTCGCGTGCAACGCGCGAATCGCGGAACGCAGGGTTTGCGAGTGCGTGTGCGTGCAGCCGGTCGATCGGCTCGAACGCGTGATCGGCACGCGAGTCGAATCTCGATCGAGCGATGCGCGTGCGCTTATAGCCGGCGACGCGACCACGGCGCGATGTCCAGTTGAAACAGAGTCGGAACGGTCGACGTCGTTGATCAGACAATTCATTGGAATCGATAGCGTGCGATCTTGCATCGCTTGATTTTTATTCGTTGCTGAATCTTACAAATGAACAAATTCAGAGCTCTGTCGGAGACTGAACGAACGCTTTGCGAAGGGATCGTCGCCTAGTCTAGCGAAACTGGCACAGTGTCAAGGTGCCTCGCGGGCACATTTGCTCGAGCACACATGCCTCGAAAGAGGGAGACGCACGGTGTGCGAGAACAGGTAGCGTGGAGTGGGGTACTCGCGCAGTCAGCCAGTGCATGCAGTAAGAAGTAGTGCAACCCTTCCTCCTTTCTCGTTTCACCACCGGCCGTTGAGAACCGATGCGAGCGCGGACTTTCACGGAGCTTTCTTCTTCCACGGCTGACTTGCCGCGCCGCGTGTACCACTGCATCGCGTAAATACGCCCGAGATATCGACCGGATACGCCGTCCTGTTACCGGCATCCTGGGCGAAAGGTAAAACGAAGAATAGGAACGGCACCGTAGATTTTCCGTGGAAATGAAAAGCCTGGCCACTTCTGCCTTTCTCTCGGCCTCTCTCGCAGCGCGCACTTTCTTACTTTCGTTTTGTAATACTTCACCGTTCGCCTTTGGAATCCTTTATATTCTCCTCGAGTGTTGCAGAGCAGTTCTATGTTTCGATCGACAGGCAACAAAAATTGATAAGACGTTAGCCTATTTAATTCCATGTAAGGTAAAAGATAGGGTGGACGTTGAGTGGCAGAGAAGTGGGAACAGCAGGCGGAACAAAGTTCAGAGACAAAAGGACATTGCACCATCCCGGCGAGGCTGGACAGGCGACGTCAATTATCGCGGCGAAACTGCTAAAAAATTCATATCCAAACATACCGATGGATGCGAGCGCGGTTCGTAACGCAGTCACGTAACGTCCTCGAAAATTGAATTCTTCCGTGTACCGTGTCTCGCTAAGGCATTCCGCTCACCATACCGGTATGTCATTCATAAAGAAATTACACCCGACCATTACTCAACGATTATTTATAGCGAGCGGATCAGGGGAAAGACGCGTTTCACCTTTCCTCCTTCTCCCTTCGAAACCCAGTTTCGCGATTCGAATACAATTTTGTGAATTATATTAAGCATTATTTTTGCTGCAGGGTTTCAGTACAGAAAACACATTATTTTGTCATTCGCAAAATTCTAACACCCTAGGCCTGACCATGGACACTCCTGTCGTCTCTTAAAGAATCGAACGTTCTCTCGGGAACAAAATTCGCCTATATTTTTTATGGAGAACGAGGAAGCGAGGACGCGGTAAGGAAGAGGTGGCGGTGGGCGGTGAGCTTGAAGCGCGATCCCGTGGTGCCACGAAATTATATTCAGCCGAGTGTTTCGACAGGCTGGGTGTCGTTAACCTCCCGCGAGAGACAGTGGGCAAACAATTGTCCGTTCTAGGACTAGGCGCTCGCGGCCGAGACGCCCACTCCTGGGGGACTATTTCAGTTCCGTTGACTGACAAACGTCCCGTAGGTTGCGAATTGGGCGTTGGCCTCGCTTCCTCCTTCTGGCGTCACAGCTCGAGCGACGTGCACGCGTGGAATGCCACGTGGGACAGTGTGAAAATTTTTTTTCCTCCCACCTTTCCGAACGGATTTCGGTGGGTCAACGAGACGGTGCGCGGGAAAGGGAGAGAGAGAGAGAAGGGCGCCTTTCGGTGCTCACCGAAGCGGTGTGTACAGAGGACAGGGAGGGAAGGGAAAGAAGGAACATGGTCGCGAGCAACCGCGCGTGCATGCTCCGTACTCTGAAAATTCAAGGGCTATACACGTGGATGGCCCGAATGCCCAGCTCCCGGAGAGTGTTGCAATCTTGCGTCGAGCTGGCCCCCAGGCTTCCTTCTCTATGCTCTCCACCTTTGCCTTCGCCGGGACCCCTTTTCTGGGTCCCTTCACGATGAATCTCCTCGCGTGATTTCTCACGGTTGGACGGGATGACCGTGGGTGGCACTCGCTTTTGGAGCTGTACGTGGCTGAGTCTACAAAGCGTGAATATGAGTCTAACTGGAGGCGCGCATACAGCCAGAGTCAAAAGTCATCTCACAAAAAATGAATAACGTCGGATCCGCCATTGGGAAATAGTGACAACTGAATGCGTCAAGCTTAGAATACGAAACGTAATAAGAATTATAAATACGTGATTAGGACATTGTCAAATTAATCAATTATTTAATAATTCTAATCCTATTATTCATCGTGTTTGGAGTTTGGGTTTGGAAATGTAACGCTAGATTCGCGGCTCGATAGCTGAAATTTACGAGCGCGTTTCACCGCGACGAGACGGCAGTTTGCACACCACGATCGGTGCGTGCAGTAGGTAAGTAAGCAGAAACGTCACGTGAACCGAGGCTCAGCTGACCACGGTAACGTGCACTAACTATCGAACTCTTGAGCCCTGATCTATAGTGTCAAGGTCCGCGGTCACCACCACTCCGATCCATCCATTAGAGTCTCCGAACAACGACCGTCCTACTTCTCTCAAAATCAGAATCCAACGAGACATCCGCCGAACTGATTGGAACCCCGACGGACGTAAAATTTAATTTCGTAGATTATTTCGTAAGTAAGAAGATCGCAGTTGAGAATTCGAATCGAAGAGGGAATCGTAAAGCGTGGTCGATCACAAATGCGATGTCTATCGAGGAGTCGAAGATCGAAGGGATAACGGTTAGCCGGTGCAACGATGCTGCAGAGATACGTATGCAAATCGGTCGGGGAAGCGGGTTGACCGAGTGAGAGAACAGCCAGGACGCGAATCGTTCGGTAAAATCTCTCGGCGCGGGGAGGACCAAGAGAGGAGTACGAGCAACGGTAACCCATTGTATCGGACAGCCGGTTCCTTTACGACGGGTTTCTCACGATCGGTCAGTCGGCGGATAAGCCGGAGGAGCGAGGAGCGCGAGCAAGATCTTCCTCTTTCTGTCCCGCGAGAGAGGATGCGGTGCGTGCAACTGGGTTTACAGCCGGATGCATCCACGAGGTCGCGGCTACGAACGCGGAGCGTGTAATCGCGGCGCGGACACAGGAGGACGCGGAGCCGGATTTCTTTTCTCGTCGATCGACCGCTCGCTCGCACGCGGCCGCGACCTAACTGTATTTTGACTTTGTGGCCTGAATTGCGGTAACACGGTAACTGGCTCCAGCGCGCGCGACACCCCCCGAAGTAACGGGCCATATCTCCGCAGCCACGCTTCTTTCAGGTCTTCGCACGCGTGTAGGCTGCCTACGTAAATGGAGCTCTTCGTGATCGCGCGCGTACGGACGCGTGCCGGCAAGCTGCCCGCTCGTTCACCGCTTCCAGACGCGACACCGAGGACGCGCGCGGACGTATTTACACGGCGGGCAGATGCTCGATACGGGCTTGAGCGCAGCCGGGTACGCCGGTAACGCGTTGGCGGAAAGCGTTCGGATGAGGACGACGTACATATGTGGCCGCGCTTCGCTGCGACGCGAGTGCATGTACAGTTAGCTGGAAGGTAGTCACTCTGTAGGTCGGACTGACTCTGTATATTCCTCGCATCCGGGGGATCGCCTTCGAGACGACGGCAGGACCTTGGGCTTTAACCCACTCTTACTGGGAAAGGGACCAGCCACGCATGACGCTCTTTGTGTCTCCTCTCGGTCGCGAGACTCTTCCGCGTTCCCTGTTTCGCGGACGAAAGAATCCGTTGCGTGATCCTGCCTCGGGTAATATATTATCGTATTTCGATCAGATTTCGAGGAATACTATAGGTAAAAAATTATTATATTTCCTGAAAGAGATTGCACGAGACAAACACGTGTTTATCTCTTAAATAATGAATGGGAGAAGGTATCGTTTCTTAACCGATCGACGAGTTATTTGAATTCCAAATCGTAAACATGATTATCATGAATGAACGTCGAGATCCTTCGGACAAACTCTCGTTGATGGGTGCTTGATAAACCAGGGATCGACGCACGGTACACACTGTGAGCGGGTCACGTGCCGCGGCACGCGACGCGTGACTCCTTGGGTCTCGGTAATCCACTGGCAAGGATCAGGAAACGCATAGGCCGAGAGAAAGGCGTGTATCTCGAGGAGAGGCAATCGTCCCCGCTGCTCTTCTCGTTCTTATCCATTTCTTCCGCGTGGAAAGGGGTCGCGGCAGCTGTTTCCACCGCTTCCTCGAGAACCCTTTCACGGCCGTGGAAGACAGGGGAGGAACAAGAGGAGGTCTCCTTCCGGGTTCTTGTATATCTCGTATTGCATCGAACTGGTTTCCACCGGGTGAAGCTGGGAAAAAAGTGGAGGGGGTGGATGAAAGTGACGGAAAAAGGAAGAAAAAAAGGCGATCGGCTTTGTTGCCCATATGGCGCTCGGTCCACGCCTCGGAACGTCCACGAGCGTCGCGGGATCGATTCCTTCCTGGAAACGGTCGAATTTTTGATCCAGATGATCGAAGCTCGAGACCCGGAAGTCGGCGGCGCGGCCCACGCAGCGCGCATCTCTCTCGTCTAGACGTACGCGTTCCCGAAGGCGGAATAATTATCGGTGATATTCGATCGGCAGAGCGCCTCTCATCGACTCCAGTCACCGTGCCCGGAGACGAGGCGACGTCGCCTTCTTCCATCCGTAGAATCACTTCGATCGAACGATGGAACAATGTAGTCGGTGTCCTCGCTTACCAAGTTGTACACGGACCTATGGACAGCAGTTGTGTTCTGAAATATTATTCCTCTCGTTGCTTTTCAATCGTTCGCTTCCTGAGCGAGCTACACGCGATTTTAAAGAGCGTTTCTTCCGGACAATTCACCCCCGCGGTCTCGTTGACCAAAGAATGATGAACGAACGAGTAGTCCGGCCGAAACTTTGAATAGATTCGGACATGCAGATGTTCGGCGGTGACCGCGTGACGTGGAAAAATGGTCAGCCGGCGTTTCTCCACGAAAGATGTCTTTTTAATTGGCAATTAGTCGCGTCGTAGGTCCATTCGCATCTGTCACCGCGACGGCGGCGAACGATTTCTCACACAGCCGCCCTCGACGTCCCTCGAGGAGACTTGAATCGAGTCGGTTAACTAAAAAGCCCGCATAGAACGGCGCCGTGTATTCTTCCTTAATCCTTGGGACACGCGTTTCCACTGTGTATATCCTGGCGAGTGACCGGTCGAGGTGGCGAAAAAAAGATGAAAGGACAAGCGCGGGCAGGCAACTGGCCGGCACGCAGTGGACCCTGGACATTTTTCATCCCCTAATTTGACGGACGGGCGTGTGGCCGTCGTGCCCACCGTTTCGAAACTTCATAAATATAATACAGAGGACATTCAGAAATCTCAGCCTTGTACACGTTGCCATTCTCCACTCTATTCACTCTATTCTTCGATCTGATGTATGCATTTCGTTGTACGACATAAATTCGAATAAACTTCCCATTCTTAATTAAAAGAATCTTGTTCGACGTTTTCGATTCTTAAATTGCAAACCCCGCGTTTGCAAATGTTAACAACAATTTGACGGGGCGTGGCACCCACGCGTCACCCAAGCCGAGCCGCGAGGGAAGAAAGGACGCGTCCCGGAAAAGCGATATCTCGGCGGTGGGGCGTTCGAGAAATATCGCCGAGCGAACAATGGTAAGGAGCGGTGGTTAGGAAGCGATAACAGAATCGAAGCAGCATATCACGGACCTTGAATTGCGGCGAGCTACACCTCCGAGTTGCCATTACGCGGCCAGTTGGCACTCGTACGTGTGCACGTTACATACATATACATGCATCGCGGTATTTTTTTTTCCGCCCGACCTGATCTATGCGTTCTACGATTACGCGACGTTCCTCTCATTCTCGAAACGGCCAGTGTTCCGGCTGCGAAGGAGAACCAAGACGTATCGGCCGAGGGACTCGCGTCCCTCCCTCTCTTTCTACTAATGCGACGTCGCCATTGTCGCGGTCGACTGATAAATCGATTCCCGTGTTAGAGCTGCCGGTAGAAATTCCGCGATATCGCTTGTTGCTACCACGGGTTTCGGTGAAAGTAGGAATTGCTCGTTTTATATGTTTTCAATTTTCGTTATCTCCGCTAACGATCGTTATCGCGAAATTTATCGAGCGGTGACCCCGAATCGTAATTTGCTGAAAGGAGAGGTTCAATGGAAAGACCAACGAAGGTGCAACGAGCGCATAAAGCGCATCGGCGATCGTAGCCAACATAAACACATGGTGGCGACGGCGATGGAAGTCTAATTTCGAACACTTGCGCGACTCGTTGGCTAGGCGCGTCATGGGAATTGATAAATACGACCGATGCCTTTCCTCCGCGTCCTTCTGTTCGCCACCGTACTCTCGCGCTCTTTTTGTTCCGACTGCATTCGTCCTGCTCCCTCTAGCCGGCAGCTACTTTCTTTCCTCGGCCGCGGCCGGTCGTCGATTCATTCGGACTGCCGATGATGTTTCGAGAACAGTTATGTGGGAGTCTGGGTCACGAGGCGTGGCTTCTATGGGGACACCCGTCCGCTGTCCCATAGAACCACAGTTCCATTGGCCAAGAAACGCTCGCGAGGCACGACCGGAATAATTATGTAACCCGCGCTTCGTGGTACGCGAGCCGAGGCGTCCGCGATCGAGGGGGGTTGCAAACTATCCAGACCAGGCGAGAGAGGAAGACGAAACGAGCGCCGAAGACAGCGAGGAAGATGAAGAAGGAACAGCGAGGGAGAGGAAGAAGGGGACGCGGTGACCCCTGCGTGCGAGGAAAATAGGTGTCGGTCTGCCCACGTGCTCCTCGTGTTTTTCCTCTTTTCCCTTTCTCCCTTGGCCTTTCGTCGCGACTGTCTCCGCCGCGGCTCGCTCCGTCACTACGTTCCGTTCGACATCCCGTCCGTGGAAGTGGAAAACGGCGAGATCGACGCGACCTCGGCTCGGCATGTCAGCCGCGAGCTCGGCTATTTATTGTCCTCGGCTCTGGGCTCCTCTTTTATCGAGTCGATGGATTCGTGTCAGGGAAAAGGTTAATTATACCTAGTCACGAGCGAGACGCGACGAGAGCTTTCGACGTGCACTTGGGGGATTAACCTTTAACAGAGCCGACTTTCAACGGTAATACGTACTTACTCTCATTGCCAGAGTTTTCTGATCAAACGGCTTCGACTATGTTCCCGGACAAGGATATATCGACGTTTCCACGTTTAATTTAAATGCGTAAAAAGCAGGGTGCATGGTTTGCAAATCGATTCCCAGATGCATACTGATCAATTTCTAGGATGACTGGAGAGAATACATTGAATCGAACACGCGCTGGCTCTCGCCGAGCGTTATATTCTCCTCTTACATCATACGCTGGCAAATTGATTCCACCTTTCTACGGCGGAACACCGAGGAGCCGAGCGCAGCGAAGGTTCTTCCGTAACGCAACGCAACGGAATACATACAAGTTTCGAGCGATTCTTGTCACTAATTATATACGTGCGATCGTTCGTGTATCAGATGTCGACGTTACGCGGCCAGCAGAATTCTAATTACCGTCGGTTTTCACGAGCTCGCTGACCATTTCTTTGTCCTATTATTTTCTACCGTGAACCCTTCCTACTATTATCCAGCAGGCATTGTCAGCGCGGTCGAACTCACTTCCCTTGCACAGAATATATTCTTATTCTCTTGTTGCATTTCCTTCGAATTCGCGATAATGAGAAGAGTACAGACAGTCAAATATCCTGGCGAAATTCTCTGAAGATGGAACATCCCCCAGTGTCCTGTGCAAGTCGGTTACAGGAATTAACACTCTTTTCTGAAGAACAGAGTCACGTTCCTAATTATCGTAGCCGCACGAAACGAAGATTATTTTTTTTTAAGAAACCAGGACCGGGCCCAATGCCCCAGTAACAGAATGACTCTGGTTCTCGTTGACGATTCCGCGAATTTACAATTCAAATGGTCGTCGAAAACCAATTCCTCATCGGAGATGTGCGTGCGCGTGTCTCCGTTCGGTGTTCGCTTGTTCGTTTCACGGGTTGGACGTTCGTTCGTGGTAAAATCGGACACGGGTCGTTCTCTCGACGAGTTCCGCGATGAATGGCGAACGCACAACAGTGACTTTTTGACCTAAATTCTTTAACGACCGGCGAGGCTGACGTCACCCGAGTCCTTGACCGTAACCGACGATCACCTATACTCGCCGAGAGCCACCGAGGCATCGCGGCGGTGACCCTACCAGGAATAATTCGCTTCCTGCTTCTCTTTTTAGCCGCTCCGAAATTATCGAATTAATTCCGTTTTCCTTTCACCTTTTATCGCTCCACGGTTGAAGGCGAATACGTGAGAGGCCTGCAAATTCTGTTGAAGCGATAATCCGTGCGAAGTTCAACCGGTAACCTGATTCCCTCTAGAATTAGCGGGGAATTGAAAACGCGAGAATTACGTGGCTGCGACAGGATGTTTACTTATTGAAATTGTAGGCCTACACAAATCGGCGAAGATTACGGAAACCGGTTCCGATTGTGTAGCTATTTTCGGAGGTACGCAAACTCGTAAGAGTCTTTTACGAGGACCCCGACGGTTCGACGCGTTCGCGGATAACTCCGACATCCACACAACATTATTTCATCTCTTGCTTTACAAAAATTGATTAAAAGTACGATAAACGATGTGTTTCTATAGCTTTTCGAATCTAGATTCGACGAACATCAAAATTCATGTAAAGCTCCGATATCTATTACATCCCCCGAGGATCGACAATTCCATTCTCTATTATCCTATCCCGGGGCGATGTCCGAACCAGCGCAGTCGGAATTAAAGCTAGGCGGGAGTGGAACGCATCCCGAGTTCGGACGTTTCGAGGGATGCAGCTCGATGGTTGCACGCGCCACCGGCCGCGTAACACGAGATTCTCGTAATCGAATACGCGAGAGAGCGCGCGCACAAAGGAGGCCACGAGAAAAGAGAGGGTGGCGAGATGAAGCAGGAGGACAAAGAAAAAACGGGAGGGGGGCGAGGGAGGGGACGTACGGGATATAGGATGTGAGTACATGAGTATGTATACATATATAAGTAGGTGAGTATTCGGACTGGCCGATCGGACGGACGTTACCCGAATGCTACTCTTCCTCCGGGAGAGAGGTCAGCCGGCGGATGCATCGATTTTTTGCCCGCCAACCATTTTTTCACTCTTCCCTTTTTTTTTCTCTCGCCGCTGCCTTTCTCTGTCGTTCGGTTTTCCCTCCGGAAAAATGCATAACGGGACGCGTGGACCGGAGCCTCGGAAAACGGGGGAACGTGCGCGGCATCGGGCCACGGATTCATCGACGTCCTTTAGACCTGGCCGGGGGACGGAAATGGGAAGATTTCGAATTGATAAACAGAAAGATCTCGAGAAATGAACTCGAGGCTGGAGGAGCGATAAATCGTAGCTCGAGTCGTTGCTTCGGTTGCTCCTATTAACTCGACGAATTAGTTCGACCGATGAAACAAACTGAAACATCGAAGTGAAAGCCATCCCCTGCTGTATTTGCCCAAGTGGGGAAAAGAGGAATGGGCAAAAAACGACCGCAGCAGGCGTAACACGTAAAAACCTCACGAACGCGTTTCCTTCCATCGATCATGCCGGTACGCGTGACAGGGGTGAGCGAGGACCGTGCAACCTTCGAGGGGAGAGGGTGTTACCGGTAACAGCCTCGCACGAATCCAGAATTCGACTCTCGTGGACGAAAAGCAGGCACGGTTTCGGTGTTGGATACGCGAACCAGGCCTGTTGTTCCGCACGAGGAAACGTGACGCGAAAGCCGAGTCCTTTCCTGTGCATCTCATTAGGACGCCGGTGAGGCCGAGAGGGGGAGTCGTAGCGCAGGACCTCTGTGTCGCTTATCAGGATGGATATATTTTACGATCGGGAAGTTGGCCAGGCTTCCGCTGTTGGCGGCTACCTAATTGGACGGCTCCTCTTCCTGGTACGATTCGTTCGCTTCGGGAACCCTCGACTTTGGCCCCGGCCGATTAGAAGCGATTCTTTCCTTGCGCCCATCCTGTATTCCCTTCTGTTCTTCCCTCTTTGTCTTTCCGAGTCCACCGGCCAGAAGGAGGAAGTTTGACTCCGCGGCGCGAGGCTCCGCTTCGTACGCCGCGCATCCGCGAAAGTGAAACGGAGAAAATTAGGTTTCGAAGACAAGCCTTCAAACTTCCTCTTCGACGCGAAACGCGACTGTCTAATCTCGGTGAAATCCTCGGCTGTAAATACATCCCCGGTATCAAATGACTGTCTTACAGCGAAGAAAGGGCCGGGGCTGCACCTTAGCTTCGCTCAGGCGATCGTCGGCTATGAGACACAGACTGCGAGGAGGAAGTAAATCGTCGAAAAGGAGCAAAGTTGCAAGATGAAACGACGCGGCGCGGTGGGAAACGGGGAGAGGAAGAAGCGAAAGAACGCGGGAGATAGTCGAATGAGAGGAAGAAGAGGACGAAGGAGAGGAGGCCGTGGAAAGGAAGATGAGAAAAGAGGCGAACGAAAGAGAAGAGAGGAGCGCGCGCGCGCGCGAGTCGTCGTCGGTGCAAACCGAACAGCGAACGAGGTATAGAGGAATCGGTATGGCGATACGGGAGCGGGGGAGGTGGCTAAGTAGGAGCGTGCGGCGGGCGCGGAGGAAGTGGAAAAGGGGCAGAGAGGAAGAGAGGGCCGCGTGGCGGTGGAGAGGGTCGCGGGGCTGGGGACGGATGGAAGTTGGTATCGCGGATGGCGATGGCGATGGCAGAGTCAATGTCCTAGCACTCGCACTGGGTCACGGCGAGTTGCGGCCAACGACCCAAGCCAGAGCTCCTCTTTACTTTGCACAGAGGGAGCGAGAAGGAGGCCGTGAACGGGGAACGAGGACGGAGCGCGGACCATGCGACGGACACGGACCAAGCTGGGACTCGCGGCTCGCGGCCGAGCGAGCTGGTTGGGAAGGGAGCCGGTGGGAAGCGAGAAGAACCAAGAAAGAGAACGAACGACGCGTGCGGCGACCAGGGAACAGAGAGACGAACAGACACCGTGCGTTGTGTTCCCTGATTCCTCGTCTCGCGATGTGTATACTCGTATACTGGGTGCTCGGAGCGAGCACCCAGTATACGAGTCCTTTTTCGCTTTTCGACGTCCTTCCGCCTCGTGGACGCGGACCCTTTTTCGTTTTCTGCCTCGCTTCGGCTAGCCTTTGTCCAACGGGTCTGACCAACATAGGCAGACCCGTTGCTAGTAGCAAGTCGGATTCGCCAGCCGCTGACACTGACACGGAAACCAGCCTGAGAATCTCGTTTCCGACGAGCTACGTGATTCGCGCGCTGTCAGAAGAGGGGAACGGGCGAGAGCTCAGTGACGATTATCGGTGACCGGTCCCCTCCGTAGACAATATGACTCGCGTACGCAAGAAAGTAATTCGTAACGACGGTAATGCGAAAATTCATTCAGCTTTCCCCTCGGACGAAAGCTAATAAATTACGGCCTGTCCGGCTGTCTTCGGTGTTTAGCGTCTCCAGCCGTCATTCGGCTACACCGGGATTCTTACATAATTCCCAGTGTCCTTCCGCGAGGAAAACGGGGAACACGAGGCTCGCGCGAGATAGAATCTATATACCAGGTTCGCAGGAGAATTCGTGGAAACTCGATAATGAACGTCCGCGACTACGCGTCGCGTCGATGGAGAATAGATAAATTACCGAGGCGAATGTAAATCACCGGCGCGGCGGCGTACGGTCAGCGCGGTGGTCCGTCCGCGCGCAACCGGGAGAACCGATCGAATAATTCCGCCGGTCTCTTTAGATTTCGATCGGTAGCGATTCGCTCTGGCAACTTGGGGAGAACTTACGGTTCGCGTTCGCTGAAAGCTCCGCGCAGTCGCCAGGACTAATCGAGCAGGAACTCGAGTTCCTAGCCGACCGACAGACACCGTCTCGAATTCCTCTCGCGGCATTAGCATGCATAATGAAGCGGTATTTGTTTTCCCGACTCTTCTCGGCCATACGTGCCCTATTCTCCTCTCAAGATCGCCCTTTGTTATACTTCTTACATTTTCCTTAACCCGCTGAACTCCTTAAACTTTCAGACGCATCCACAGGCTCGCGTTCGATCATTTCAGAGAGCTCCTACGTTCGATCGTCGCGTTCTCACGCGGGGCAGGAAGAGAGAAAGAGTCAAGTTCCATCGAGCAGATCGTCAAATAACGTAATCGCTTAATCGGTTTCACGGAATCGACGACCGAGCCTGACCCAGTAGTGACACCGGGATTTCGCACGGTACGACGGGTAATAATTTGTTTGGCCAATTACTTCGGAACTGACGCGAACCTATGGCGAATCATCGAGCGTAAAGGTCAATAGCACGTGCAGAAAGAGAGAGCTCTGACTCGGCTCACGCGGGGAACAAGTCATCTGAACGCGAGTGTTCGCGCGGAGATCTAGCCTTTTCGTACGATTATAAATTATTCGTTAAGAACTAGGTATAAGTGTCGGCGGAACAAAGGAGAGCGAGATTATGTGTATTATATACATATATTATACGGGCGTAGATGGAGCAGTGCGAGTTTCCTTTGAACGCCTAATGGAAGCTCCTGCGCGAGTATCGGGGAATTGCTTCACCCTGTTATTACGCGTACAGTGGTCCCTGTGCGCGCAAGGGGATTAATTAATCGCGCGATTAATAAGCGCGCTACGAATTTCAAATATTTATGAGAATGGAATCCGCGAGAGTACGCACGCTTGCTCGCTCGCGGAGGAAAGCTAAGTGGGAGAGATCGCCGGATAAGCAGACGGAAAATACAAGAACGAAGCGCTCGCTCGCTCGCTGCCGCTCCGATAGCGAAGCGAGGAGCGGTGAGAAGTGAGCGGCGATTAAAGCGGATGAATTCAATACCGGCTAGTCGAATTCGGCCAGGTGGAAAATTAATTGCCTAAATTCTCTGACCAACGACTCGGCTACCCAATCGATCTTCTCAAGGTTCACGAGATGCCGATCGAGTCGACGTTTGGCGTTCCGCGATCTCTCTTGTCAGCGACCAGCTTCCCTATGATAATTTCCTCGGTTAATGCGCGTTCAGGCTGACAGGATCCGTGTAACCGGGCTGCTTTCCCATTTGCCGTGCAACATATCCGGCTCTCGATACAGGTTTATAAGAATCACGGCTGCCAGGATATCTACTAATTACGAGTCAGTTTCTAATGCAACTGCCTTGAACCGACGCGGGAATTACATGCCAAACGATAGCCGATCTCATGAATTCTCCGAGTGGATGATGACACAATTGTTTCCTTCTCTAACTCGTTTCCCTCGACGAGTGATCAAGTTCGATCAACCTGATCGATTCGGCTTCCAAGCGAGTCGATTCTAAGCTACACGGTGGATGGCCAAACGAGATTCGCGTCACGTCCCGTTTGGCACAGGAATTTTCGACGTGGTCCCGTGACTTTCTCGAGGGCCGACCTGTCGCGACGCGACTCCTCGTGGCAGGAGCCACAGAGACTTTCCACGAATCGGTCCTGGCCTCCTTTATTGGAGTAAAGATCGAGAAAGGAGGCCGAAAATAAATTCGAGGAAGCTAGTAGCAGATTCGGCCAAGGGAATTTACCGTTAACGCGTTGCCCACGAATAGTCCGCACGGCGATCCAGCTCGATTCTTTTCTGCCCGGTCGCTGGCTCACCTACTTCGAGAGCCCGTTTACGAAGACCCTGTCATTGGTCCACAGTCCTGTTAGTTTTTTTAGGCCACGAGATTCGGTTCCCACCTATGCCAATTCCTGGTGTTCTCCCATGTTAAAATAATTTAGAATCTTTCGTACGTGGCGATTCTTACACATGCAAAACAGCAAGTAAAACTGTAGGCTCGAGAGAATTAGAAGATAAGCGTTAGCTGTAATAATCGCTATTTAAAGCGACAACTTCCCTAATGAAACGCGTCGTTACGTTTCCTTCGAATAATTTGGGTACGCGGAATGAAATTAATTTTAATTAAACCATGATTTTATTGTCTCGAATGATAATTCATTCGTGGGGTTCCGTCGTTTGGGAATGGGATAAGCGCGCGGGCATTCCTCGTGCGAACTTGGTAACGCTGGAAATCCGACGGGGAAGCCTGAGGAAGAGTACATTCGAATTCGTTACACGCGCGCACTTTGAAAAGTAATAATCGCGCTCTCGTATCCACTAGGGCTTGGGAAGAGACACACACACGCCGGAACAATGGGCTCCGGGGTTTGTTCATCAGCGATATCCCTACGATTCACTTTTGCTACGGGCAACTTCAACCGTGACAATTTATTGCCGAGGAACTTGGAATCCCCGCAACGGATGCGAAATATTAATTCGTTGTAAAATGTTTCCGAGCAAATACACAGTAGCTTCGTTTTCACTTCAGCAGAAAATATATAGGATCGAATGAAACGAATTAGCCTCTGGGATGACAATATCAATTATAAATTTTAATTACGCTATAAAAAAATGATCTTAAAGAAGTGACTTGGAAGAACGTGAAATGGTTTTACGGTACGCGAGGGAATCGATCCCGCCTCCACGGGACACAGCCGATGAATAGACGATAATTGATACGGCCGGTGTTGCAAGAAGCGGCTGACCATCGCATCAGGGTCAGTTCGGCGCGACGAGGAAACGAACGAAGAGTATAAGAAACGAGCGAGGATCGTTGCATAATTCCGATTTCCGGCTGCCGTTGCGTTGTTCTCGGGGTCAGCGTGCTTCGACGAAGAAAATCACTTTCCTTCCCATAGAAGCGTATACGAACGCGGACGGGTATCGTACATACATGCATACACGCCCGCATCGCGTCGTTCGGCTCGACGAGCGAGCGAGTGCGTGCACCGATTCTTCCTTCCTCCCGCGCGGCCCGGCTCTTCCTGGTTTCTCAGCTCGTTACGAGCGAACCGACAAATTATCGGCGCTGCATACACGAGTCGGAGAGCACGGGCGGACGCGAACGAGAGAAGAAGTTGAGGAGACGAAAGAGGAACGACAGCACGAAATCTCGGATGCGCCAGTAACCAGCAGCAGCCTTCTCGTACTTTCACTTCCTTTCCCCCTCGGGCTCTCGTTCCCTCTTCCTCGGCCTCTTTCTCACCTTCCACCGGCGTTCGCCTCTTTCTCTTTCGCCCCGCGTCGCCCCGTCTCCCTCTTCGACATAGAACTACTTTTCCTTTCAAGCCCTTGACTGAGGGCGCCCGACCGTGCCCGCGTCACGAGCATCCGAGGATAATCGTGTCGTTTCGTTTAGCGCCCTTTCGCGGGGCCGCGATTCCGGCGCTCGGTGGGAATGCGTGGGATAAACAGTCGCGTCCGGTCCGGCTATTGCCGCTCGATCACTGAGGGAGCGAGGAAGGAGGTAGAATGAAAGAGGGAACTCGCGCGTGTCGTGACCTCTTCGCGTGCTCGTCGCTCGCGGAGAGGAACGGCGGCGGCGACGGCGGTGCAGTCTGCGGGCCGGCCGGCGTGATCAGCAAGGGTGAGAACAGACCAGCTGCCGTAGCTACAGAACCCGGCCAAGGAGAAACGGAGAAGGGAACAAAATACTCTCTGCCATTATAGTAGCCAAAGGAGAACGAAGAGTACGAGGGGTCACGGTGTGAAAGAGGGAAGACGAAGAAGGAGTCCCGGGACGTTTCGCGCGTGTGGCGGCGCTTTCGCGTGATCGACGTAGACGCCGAGGACGTTGACGTCAGTGCCAGCAGCAGCAGCAGCAACAACAACAAGAACAGAGCCGCTGATAAAGAAGACGAAGGAGAACGGGAGGAAAAAGATGAGGAGGTGGACGGACGCGTCGAAGAAGGAAGGAACGACGACGGGACGGAGAGAGACAGATGCGAGGGAGCGAAAAAGAGGGACGCGGGCTCGGCGCGGCGAGAGGAACGAGCGCGAAGGAAGATGCAGAGGAAGAGACCGAAGCGAGGGAAGGCTGGCCGGCGAGCATGGAAGCGGGTCGACGAAGAGGAGCGAGGAAAGAGGAGAGAGAGACCACGGAGGTGAGTCGAGATGATGCAGTTGTGCGTTTGCAAGGAAGGCGGAAGGAGGAACCGCGGAGGGAACCGGTCCCGGTCACTGGGCCACCAGCCGGCCGTCGAACCCGCCACACTGCCCCCTACCACCCCCTACCCCTCCTTTTCCTCGCGTTCTCTCTGTCTCGCGCTCTTCTTTCTTTACGTCCAGCACCTCTCGGCTGCTCCTCGTCTCTGTCCCTCGTTTCGTTCGACCTCCCTGTGCAGAATCGCCTCACTCGCCCCCGTCGCCGGCCTCTTCCGCCCCTCAGACGAAACCTTTCCTAACTCTACGCGCGACGACGACCGAGTACATACTTACTCTCTTGCCACGGAGCTCTTCAAACAATGTCAACCGGCGCGGCGCGGAACGACGGCGATAATGCCACCGGCCACCGCGGCACCGCTGCCACCATGTTTACCGGCTCGAGGCTGTATGCTAGCCGGAGGAGATGCGTCTTTCGCGTGTCTCCCTCGCCCCGCGCGACTTCAACGGTGAGAATGAACACGGATCGGTCCGGTAATAGGGATAATTGTCTCGAGCGTAGAGACAGAGGGTACGCTCACCGCAGAGGCGGTCGATGAATCGAATCGACGAAAAGGGGAACAGAGACACGCGAGGTCGTGCGCGCGGAAAGAATGGTGTGGAATTAGTTTTGGATCGGGTTTTCGATCGTGAGAGAACAGGCGAGGCAGCTACGCGCAAACGGAAGCTTGGCTCGTACACGGTAATCTTGCCGAGATACGCCAAACATTTTCTCTTAATTAAGAAAGGACGTAGCCGTAATTAAGTTCCCTTCCATCTTCGTTCTCCCTTCTCGTTCCAACCTCGCGCCTCTTCGTCAAAACAATCTTCTTCGTTCAGCGACTTCGAACGATGACTTCGTCGTTTAAGCTAGAGCGTCGAAACTATCTCAGTTTCAATCCCACATCGTCCCAACGATCATTCCTTATTATACTTCCTCTTTCATCCTGCTTGACGATTATTCGTCAACTGCATGAATACATGCAGGAATTGTTTATTATTTAGGGTCGGGGGATCTCGGGTAACGGTAAGGCGCTGTCCGGCGACGATGCGCGTTAATTTAGCAATCAAACTAGACAATGCGTTCGTGGACACGGTGCTTGTAGTACGTGCTTGTTCGTTTTATCAGCGACGGTCGATCGACTTCCCGATAGGTGAGGCTCACCTGAATAATACCGGTGCGCGTTATCGCCGTCTGTCCCGCGTTGCAACGCGCGAACATTTGTCATGGGACGGCCGCGATTCACCGCTTGGAAAGATCGGCGATTTCTGACTTGTAGCTTTCCAGCGATTCATGGCTGAATCAGTGATAAGTTGTATTATAATCGTCATAAATCACGAACTCGTATTTAAAGATCGCTCGTCTTATTTTTTTTATATCGTTCCTTTATGAGAATGAATGCCTGACGGACTGAATAAATATTTATCTACAAATAAATTCATTCTATATTTATAAATAAATTCGTGAAATAAATTTCGCATTACTGTTTTCGTTACGCTATGGTAGGTTTCTGTATAATTTTTTTCCCTTCATAATTCGAACGCATTAGAAATTTACTTTACTCGCTGCTAAGACATTTTTTCTAGCTGTAGGTACATAGCTGGCAAATGGTACATAGCTGTTAGAAACTCAGATATCAGGTTACAGATCTCCTTTTTACCAGCAGCCAGTAACGAAATTCTCTGTCTACAGAACTCTGTACAATTGAAAAAGATTCATCCAAAAAAAGCACAATTTATTATACATAAATAAAAGGACTTCACAAAACTTGATTAAAAATAGTGGTCTAAAACAAAATAACAATAAAAAGAAAATATTCAACCGCAAACGTCTTTTGGAACGTTCGGCCTGCAGGCGGGCTGAACGAGGGTAACATTCTCTCCGCAGGGTGGGCACGCGGGGGCGCAAGCCGTGGGACAGCAGGGATCGCAGGGTTGACAGGGCGGGCAACAGGCGCAGGTAACGGCGGTGGAGCAAGTGTTGGGACACGGTAAACAGGGCTGACACGGTTGAAGGCAGACGGGCTTGCAATCGACCTCGCAAACGTATTGCATCTCGAAGGGCAGATCGTTCCTGACGGTGAGGCACTTCCCCTGGATTAGGTAACAGTAAGCGAGGGCTAGGACGGGATTGCCGCTGTAGGGCAGCTCGTGAGGATCAGGCAGATGTCCGAACAGGTCGATGTGCGTGTATTTTAAGGGCGAACAGCTACAGGCTCCGTGCTGCAATCGATACGAGTGAGGGAGTGAGGAAAGGATGGTCGAAGCGCGGCGCCCGGAGGGGATGGAGGCCGGCTAAATGAGGCTTTAAACGTCATTGTAATGGAAAAGCTTTTTAATCTGCTATTAATGCCTTCTCGCGGTACTTATGTTAAGCTGATTGCCTATAAAAAATTCATCCCGCCATTGTTGGTACGGAATGCCGCGTTCGCGGTGTCCTCGCGTATAAGCCTACCGTCGCAAAAGGATGTTGTTCTTTGACAATGACTGGAAGCTGTTGAATATATCATACTTTAACGATTCTCAAGTCGACGTTTACTTACATAGACATTAAATGTCAATTTCAATAAGACAAAGATACTGCTGCTGCATCTGTTGTCGATGTCGACTTTGTAAAATATGAAACTAACTTGCAGATAAACACGAACTCGACGATAGTTAATGGAGAGCTGGTTTTCGAAAACATTGTTCTCAGAGTCAGGAGTATGTGCCTGGTTTTCAACGGGGAATCTCGGAGAGCTAAATGCGAATATAAATTCCGACGGGTAGGTGTAGGTGGTCAGTTTTCTCGATGTCGCCCGTCAGGAAAGAGGGATCGCCTAGCCAGCGTCAGAATTGGAGCACCTGTTGTCGGATCGGGAAAATCGCCAACGGTGACATCCAACAGCAACAATACTGTGTCTCGGATCGACTATCCTTTTCAAAACGACCGGCTTCTAATTCCTTTCAAGTCTCGATCATGTAAACCTCGTCGGAACAAATGTATCAAAGGGAAATAAAGGTGAAGTATGTACGTACCTTGTCCAAGCCAGAGGCCATGATCAGGAAAGCCGATGGACCCTGGTGACCCCTGTGTATCGAGGTGGTCGGTTTGCAACTCGACTGGAATATATCATCGCCTTCTGTTCGGCCCTCGTGGAAGTAGAAATCCTCCCTACGTATCCTCGATATCTCGAACGGATCGCCCATCGTTTCTCCAGACGCCTGAAGTTTCTCCGCGTTGCTGACTAACCGTGCAACAGCGTTGTCCAAAACGATCTAAGAACGTAAATACACGGTTATTTTCCCAATTAAGTAACAGCAGAGTTGGGTACCGAGTTCGTAATTAAACCGCGGATATCTTCGCGAGTTCGTGTATTTATAAGTACGACGACAGACACAAAGTTTAAATAGACAGAGATTCGTTCCTGTAAATAATACAGTACTCTAGCGTGGATATAATGTGCATTACGAGCCCTTGGACGAGTTATCAACTTTGAAAATATAATTTTCAGTTTCACAAATTCTTCGTACTAAAGTCTAATAATTTCCAGTTAGATGAATTCTTCGTATTAAAGTCTAATAGTTTCCAGTTAGATGAATTCCTCATATTAAAGTCTGTTAATTTCCACTTAGATGAATTCTTCATACTAAAGTCTATTAAAAAGTACGAAATTTCTATCCACTTTATCTCTTCAATAAAAAAAGCTATGGAATGAAACTTTTGCGGTTAGAAGAGGTAAAGCCCTCTTTTTAAAATGCCGTTTGATTTATCCTGATACGGGTTTTAGTTCCGGAGATATAGTTGTTAAAAGCAGAAATGAATTTTTCTTTCGATATGTAATATGTAACATGACATCGAAATCCTATGAGAAATTATAAAAATTCAATTATTTATAACATTGTAATATCTGAGTTTAATAAAATGAAGTTCCCGTTTATAATCGCCGAAGGAACTTCTCTCTGAAACACAATTTCATCTCGATCCCTCGATCCGAGCTTTAGTCTCAGAGATATCGTCTCGTAAAGTTAAACGTAATTTTTTTAGCTATATAAGTGCACCGTAATTGTCTTTGAATTTCACTTTGATGTTACAATTTGTTGTACCTTTTATAGTTTTTGTTGAAAAGTCAAATGTACGTTCGGTTTATTTGGGGGAGGAAAACATTTCGCAGTTTTAAAAAAATGACAGAGAAAACCAATTCTGATAAAATATTTTCGTATTTAAACTGTGTAATATGTTTATTCAACGTTTGAAAGGAATTGTGTGTCGTTTTTCGTGTTGAAAAATTTTGTGCCTCGCGTGAATTCGCAGCCCGTTCGTTTGTCAAATTGCAATGGAATATTTGCGATATTTTATTATTTATTCAACAGATGCGCGCATTGATAAAGATGAATGGCTTACCGAGTATCCACGGCCGACGGTGAATATCGCGTGAGGCGTGAGCGTCGCCACGGTGAATATGTGCGGATTAACCGAGCATAGGGCCATTTCTTTCATGTGACAGAGGGCATCGGCCATCGCCAGACGACCCTCGGAGTCCGTATTCCCGACACGTACCCTCACCCCGGATTTCGCGGTGATCACCTCGTCGGAGACGAACGCATTCTCCCCGGTGCTGTTCCTCACCACGCACAAAGCCGCCACCGCTTTCACAGTCGGCGGTTGCAGTAAATTTACCACCTGAAAACACGAATTTCCTTTCCCCGGTGTCTTCGATCGAGAATCCTATTCCCCGGAATAGATCGCGCGATTTCCCATAGAATCATCTTCCGAATACTTATTCCCGCAGGGAGTCCACGATAAACGTTATCACGGAAATCCGATCGCACGATCACGTCGACCGAATCGCCGAGGTTAATCGTTGCGAACGGAATGGCACAACGTTAAATCCCCTCTGCGTCCATATAATAATTTACAGTTGGGAAAGCTTGTCCCTGCGTTTCACTGATTGCATTAAAAATGTTTAATATTTGAATTAGACTCTCTCGTAATATAAAACCGTATCGCTGCGACGTGAAGTTTCCCGGTAATTCGGTCCGAAATGAAACAAGGATAATTATTGTTGTTTCTAGAGATCAGATTAAGAAGCTATGATAGTCACGTCATTTCTCTAACACGCGTCGGTAAAATTCTGATGGTTTTTGCCGTGCTTGCTAGCTTATTACGTAACTATCGGAGTTTACCCCCTCAAAGGTATAATTTAATTTATGACCTGCATGAATCCGATGCAGGCCGCGGCGCCGCATTTGTCTCTGGACATGCCGAACATGTTGCCTTTGGTCTTGATGTCTACGCCGCCGGTGTCGTAAGTGACACCCTTTCCCACGAGCATCACCGTTTCCAGGATACAGGCGGGATTAGGCGGCTCATAGGTCAGGAAGATAATCCTGCCGGCGTGCCGAGGTATCATAGAGGCGGCTCGGTTCACGCACGCGAACAGTGGGTATTCTTGGAGAAGCGTTTCCTGGTCGCACACCACCTGCATCGTCACGTTCGAGCCACAAAATAGCTCCGCCAAGTACTGTTCAACCCTCGGTGGTGCCATTCTTTCCGGGTCCGCGCCGCCTGAGGGCGAATTTTAAAGCAAGCGAGAGAAACAAGATTTAAGACATAAAGGGGAGAGCAGAGATAAAACATTTTTTAGAATACGAATTAAGTCTGACTTTTATAAAGCTAATGAAAACTCGGAAGAAATATAATTTCGCGCTCTGTCCGGAGGATTAGAAAATAACATTAGGAGTTCGGTGTTACACAGTTTTGCACTAAGTTAATGACATTACAGAGAGTGGTAGGTTACGATCTCAGGCAGCTGAAGTAGCACGGAAAGTGCGAAGTTAAGCTATCGTCGTTCGCCGCGTTCAATTGTCTCTTAAATTTTCTGGGATTTACACGTTTAGCTGTTTTCCGCGGCACTATTTCCGAATCATCCCGTTCCGGGTCTGCGACTGAATTTTATCGAACCCGGGCCCGGCACTCGACTGGAGAGGCCGTAAAACTGTATTCAATTGAGAGGACACGCTGCGAAACGGAGAAGCGGGCTCGCAGCGCTCCTCACGCTTCGAAACTTTCCCAATGGCCCGCGTACTTTTTACCTCGCCGCGGAACATACGTACGTTTACTGGCGATATAAGAGAAAATAGTTAAACGAAATACAGCCCAGCGAGCTACAACTCGCGTCACGTTTAATTAAAATTATCGGCCGTTCTTTTACATTACACCGTGAAACCTCTAATATTTTCGAGATCGTAGTAACGGCAAAATTATGCTAAAATATTCGTAGAAGTTAATGTGAACTGAAAAAATTATCAGGTCAACATGGAGTGTTTAATCGTTAATACATTCGACGTTTATTCTTTGTCCGTAGTACAGTTTCTAAAAAAAATAGTATAAATATCTCTGTCGCCTCTAATTACGTTTTAATGAACGAGGCTACGAAAAATTATGGTAATTTTCTAGATACGTACAATTTTTGCAAAAATCCCCTGATCTATAATTCGAGCGAAAAGAGGGAAACGCGGACAGTGGACTAACGAGAACATCGCGGGGAAACATCGGTGAAAAATTAAAAAGGAACTGTGGAAATGTGTAATTGTTCTTGAAGCATGCCGGGGGTGAACGTACGACCTGGTATTTTAAAAACCGGGGCTAATAAAGTGCATCGGCGCCCGACGGCAGCGTCGCTCGAAAACGTATGTACGCAACTTTTTCCCCGCTTAATTAAACGCCCGAGATTCTTCGGGGGAAACGTGCATAGAGAACGGGCTGAAATTTACATTCTCCCTGCCGCGAGGAACGCGAAGAAAACGTCGAATCTACTCGCCGCGATGGGGAAAGAGGAATTCGGTCGCAGAGCCAAATGAAACGGTTCATCCCTCTGTCCCAGTCAATTAAACAACCCGTTCTCCCATGACGATGGCATTCGTCGAAAACTTATTAAAATATTTATACATGATACGAATAAAAAAATTCGCATTTTAGAATTTACGATTATGCGACGCCAGAATAGAATCTGCGCCCGGGGTGCATCGAAACGCGAGAAGGTTTACGCTTTTCATTTGCGTCGGGTGGGCGTGGAACGCGACAAGAGATTCCGCTCGATAGAACAGGAAATATTCCACGACGAAGCAACTTACCGATGTCTCTCGCGACGAATCTTCCGCTTTCGAGCGCCGAGGCCAGCTTCACGATACCCTGAAGCTTCTTACTGCAAATCGGACTCCAGACGCCCAGTTGACAAGCCTTGTAGCACCGATCCGGGCACGTCTCTCGCACCTCCAACGGCTACGTGAAATGATTGAGAATGAGATTCACGACTATAAAACGGACTCCACCACCCATCAAATTTCTATTATTATTAATATTCTTATTCTGAAGGACATTTTCAGCTTCTATTAAAATGGACAAGTGTGCCAGGACGCTAAAGCAGGACGGCCGGGTCAACGGTCGGGCGAATGAAGATACGGAAAAAGCTGAGGGACATGACTCCGTAGGAGGGACCGGCGGAATATTTCACGAGTCGTGGGTAGCAAGTTTCCGCGGCGTGGATAGACACGCTGGTCGAGTCTGGATTTCTAACGCAGTTTCTTGCCCGGGCTTTGTTCCACGGCGCAGAAAATATTAAAGCAGATAATCCTCTTACCCTGGATTCCGCGCCGCCTCATAAGCGGTCATCACACCCCGCGCGAGAAGACGTATGTTCCATTCGAAAGGGTCTCGAATTAATCTCTGCAGCTTTATAGTTTAGCACAAACACCGTCTACGACCTATTCCTTTTTATATATTCTTTAAAAGTCGCGGCGGCGGCGGCGGCGCTCCGTTCCTTTACCTCGGTTTTACATTCGAGTGCTATCTTCTTTTAGACGGGGGGAGTATATAAGAGAGATAAGAGGAATTTTAGTATGGAAGATGGTTTCTCGTCTTCGTTATTCGAGCGCCTGGCATAGTTTCGCGTTAATGTATTCGCTGCTCGTATCGGAGCCGCGTGTCTGTCCCCGCCGGTGGCTATTATTTGGAGATAGGCGAATAGTTGGCGAGAAACGAAAAATCGAGTTAATTGCGCGTAATTAGACGTTCGAATTGCATTTCAATTCCGTGCACGCTTTCGAACCGAAGGCAACGTTTCAAGGAATCCAGTTACCTTCATAAGCATTCTCCTACGATTGGGAGTGAATTCGTTGCGAGGCGGATCGTTTGAAGTACCTGTCTGACGAAAGTATCTCCGGCCGAATTTTCTTCACGGTCTCTTCGAAACGATATCGATTCAATAACGTCGGGAATTCCGAATCCTTAAGAGAGCCTGGGAATTTCAATCGAAGCATCCGAGAATTTCGGCGAACACCGAAACCCGCGTAATATTCGAAGCGGAGCTAAATTACCTGGGACGATCCCAATCCTTCTCAGGACTGTCTCGCGTCTCTGTTTCTCGCAATTACGAGAAACTGAGAGTGTACCGATACGTAAGTTCTGACGCTGTAGGTTAAGATATGCTACACCTGATCTCCCTGGTTATTTGCTTAACGCACTGTACGGTGTGAAAAGTAAAAAGAGGAAAATGCAAAAATAAGCGACTGCGAGAAGTAAAGATGCTCCCGCGTAGGGGCAAAGGTCTCGGGGAACGTCTCTAAAGTGAGAGAAGGAAGTGGGAGACACAGGAAGGAGCCAGCTTCGAGGAAGCGGCGAAACGAAGAGGCGACGCTGGAGAACGGCGATCCGATTACGCGGCGGCGGAATTCCGAGGGCGTCTTCCGGTATTCGGAAAACGATGCCCCGCATTCGCGAGGCCCGCCGGGAGGCCGTCTAAACGACGGAGGAAGTGCGGGACGACGAAAGAAGGAACGAGCTGCACGTCGATGGCTCAGAACACAGAGAAGCTGCCGGGGGGCCTCGAGTATTTCGCTAATTAGGTCGCCCCGCCGGCCGCCAGGATTTAGGAACGCCAGGCATCCGCTATTCTTGGCAAGACCCGGCCCCCTCCCCCTTGAACCCCCGACGGCCCACCCTCCGGGTCCCCTCGCGTCGTCTTATACTGTTATCCAACCTCCTCGCAAGACGAGGCACGCGGCGCTATTGTCTGGTTAAAGTTGCAACGGTGAACCACGCGCCGGAGACGAGTTCTGGCCCGGAAATAAGGGATGAAAGATCTCACGGTGCGCATGCAACAGTGTTCGAAGCGCGCGCCGCTCGATGCCAAGTTATTGATAAGAAGCGAATCTCTAAGGCACGAAACTAGCGCGCACCTGAACGTTATGCTCGGAATTCGTTAGAAGCCAGCTTTTGATTTCGTAATGCAATTTTCGAGATAGTACTTAGACGGATCGTTACCAGTCAACCGAGACCCTCGATGACAGTGTACTGCCACTGCGTTAAATCCATCCCGCGCGTTTAACTTCGTTACGTTTCATTTCTGATTGCCAATGGAGTGATACGTCAGACTTGATATCCACGATATCAGGTTCTCCCGCTAATTGATCTTCTCCCTGAGTGGCGTTATCGATAATTCCGCAGTGTCGAGCAGTCAATCTTATCCGACAACGTTGCCTGTTTCCGATCGCAATTCCGATCGTCAAGCACAGAAATTTAGAAACTAATTCGAGGGTCAGAGACTGTTCGATAAAATCTTATGAAGCATCGTTTTGAACGTTTAAGTCCAACGTAAAGAATTTCTCTTATCGAAGATAGAGGAACACAGCGAACACGTTGCGAGTGGCCGGACAGAAAGGCGTTGCGTAGCGTCGACGGGACGAATACGGGGATTGGTACAACAGTGGATACGGGGTGCTCGTAAGACACACTTATCCATCAGCCGCATTGCTCGCGTCGCCGCTGCCGTTGACAGGTGTTGTTTAATAGCTCTGTTGACCGCGCGTTTCGCTGCTGATACCTGTCACGCGCCGCCGTTGTGTTTACTCAAAATCTCGTAGAACCGTAAACGAGCTCGCTAAATTCTACCCGCTCCGATAACCACGGTCCGCGGGAAAAATGGTCACCGATCGATAACAGATATAAAGGACGAAAGCACGTATGCAACGCGCGGCGAAAGTTGCCCCGGAATATTGAAATATCAATTATTAAACGGCGACCTTGAACCGATCCGATCGATTTCCGGCTGAGCAACGAGGTCGTTCGGCTGGCTGTAAATAAATCAGAGGACCAAACTTTTTAGCCAGATTGCTTTCCAGCGAGCAATTATCGTCCACCGTCGAGGGTATTAAGGAGAGAGGGAATCTAGAACGTTCAATTATTCGGACCGGGATCGATCGTTCATCAAGTGAACTAACCGAGTGCGGCTCGTGTGACGAGTACGTATTACCGTTTCGCTGAAGCTCGCCCGAAAGACGAGGCGGGAATCGACGAGTGGACCCTGGGTGTCGCCGGTTATGGATTAAGACGTCGGATAGCCAGTCGGTTTCGGATCTGTTTGGCCTGAGGCGGCTGGTACCGGTGTACCCGGTAGATCCAGGTCGGTTTAGCGAACGATATAGTCGAACAGCCAATCGGGCCAGATCGGCGGGAGCAGCCGGACCGAAACACGGGGGCTGAATTCCTTTCAAACACAGGCCATCGAGCTTCCCTATTCTACGAACGTAGCCCGAGCGCTATAGCTCTCCGATCGTGTTTGTGTGCGTTGTCTCTGTTTGATTGGTTTAAATGGCGCGGCAGCGACCACAATTCGACCGACTATCTGGGAAACGCTTTAACCAGCCGTGTTGCCTACAATTGAGCGCCGCGCGTTTATCAGCGACGTTGACGTTACTAATCTTCGACTGCTCCATTTTCTTCTAGGACTCGCGTCCGATTTGTCTCCCAAACCTCACCCCATCTCTGACGATACTGTGTCGTCAGTATACATCGAAAGGTGAACGGCTGAGGAGGAGTTACAGACTCGAATTCGCGTTAATCGATTTTTAATTGAGGATGTGAGGCAGCTTTCGATGATCTCGTTAGATTTTTATTAGGTACTTACGACGTACAGTCCTTCCAGAGCGCCGAGGAGCGTAACCAGCTCGACATTCTCGAAGCGGATGTCTGGTAGAAGCGCGAACAGCGGACACCTCACCCCAGCTTTCAACGCTCTATTAAAAAATAGATACGTAGTTAGCAACGAAGATAAGAGAATGTAAGAAGTATGATATTAATCGGCCTCGTTTAGCTGCAACGAGACGTACAGCATCGCTGATGTCAATCTCGGCTGCGCGACGTAAAACCGACGATCAATCTCAATAACCGTCAATTCGTCGACGAAATCAATCACGTCGCGCAAATATTAACCCTGGAATTATCAAACTGCCTGGCCTCGTTACGAAATCGAATCGACAGAGAAAATTATTCCCTTGCAGCGACGGTAACGGGGGGAAAAAACAGCGGAGGGAAACAATTTCGCGGGACATTCTGTCCCTCTGGGAGTAATCCCTTCCGCGCGTGATTTTCCTGCCCAAAACTGTTTTTTCCCCGGCCCGTTTCAATTAAACGGCCGGACGCAGTGTCGCGCGTAGAAACTAGATCGCGATCGATATCCGTGGGGAACGGACGAAATTAATTCTTTTCTCTTCGTTCGGCGACGTAGTGCGTTCGTCACGGGATCCACCACGACGCGGGCCTCGAGACTGGTGGAATTTCATTTTTCAACGGAATTTCGCGACCGACGGGATATCATTTCCGTTCCGTGCGAGCGAAAAATAGACCATTAGCGGTTTCACGAAGAAAGTCTAGCATCTAATGCACGCGGTTGATTAATTGCGCTGAATTCGAGGAAGTAATCTATGACTTAGGTATCTTCATCAAGTTGTCAGATTGGCTACATTCGTCGTAGCTCTTTTATCATTTATACGTTCTTGTTTACGATCTCATATCTCGTGGCTATTCAGCGGATCTATGAGCGATGACCATTCGCTATTAATTCCAGCTTTGACGTTTTAAAAGCGAAAACCGCAAAAGACGGGACGTGGAAAAAACGGGCACCGTCGAGTATACTCGTCTATGAATATTTATAATCCCGTGTCTCCGTCTCATTCCGTATTTATTAAGCGGACGAGAGGCAAGCAGAGACCCGCGAATCAAGGGTGCGGGCGTCGTAAGTAGACATCGGTCGATTCACTGTTAAAAACTGATAGGTCTGATGAATCATTCAGCCGGGCGAACGCCGGCTCTAAGTTAACTGTTCCATGCACGTTCTCGTAAATATTCATCAGTTTTCATTTATCTCTCCTTTTGGAGAACATCGATCAAATGGAATGATAAAAAGAAAAGAGTGAAGTGAACGTTAAAGCGTTATCTTTCACCTTTACGGATTAAATTTAGAAGCATATCTCTTTGTTCGATACTAAAAGGACAGGATGATTTAGGAGAGTGATTTTATGGGAGATCGAACAGTTTCGACACTATAACTTTATTATGGAATCTTGCCTATCATTTTGCTCGCGCGTCTCATGTTCCACTGCACTCGTCGTCAGCCACCTGATTTGTCGCCCGATTCCGGGCGCGAAATCGTGCTTCGTTATTCGACAAACGAGTAATCCTAGTCCGTCTAATGAGCCTACATTCCGATCCAGCGCAGCGTGCCAATTAAGCCGCGCAATTAATAAGCAATTACGCCGCGGCCCGCCCCGTATACATAAACTTTGTTGCACCCTTTTTCCAGCCAGCAGCTGTAATTAACAAGTCGCGCGTAGCCGATCGCGTCACGCGTAGCTGAAGCACGCGCCACTTTAAAGAGTGATTAATCGAACTAATAGGTCTGATTCAAACAAACGTGATCAATATTACAGGTAATTAGAGTTACGATTGAAACGATTGAAAGGGTAATCTGTAATCGGATAGCTGTTTTTTAGATACCACCTCTGAATCCCTTTGGTGGCCGCCTCGGCAAAGCTACGCACGTCGTGGTAATCCATGTTAAGCGGGCCGGTCGGACTGTAAATTAGCCTTTTCGCGGGCAAATTGATGGGCAAAACCGCACCGATCACGCCCAGGGCGGAATCGATTTGGGCAGCGCAGAACAGGACCGTTTTGAACGGCTCCGGCTCGTCGAACCCCGGCGCGCACCCCGACACCAGGATTATGCCGTCGTACTCGCAGCTGCAGATGTTCGGCTCGATTTTCAGCTGACACGGCATCCATCTGAAACGACACGGCACGGCTTCCGTTTACATTTGTTAGCTATCGATGATCCTCTACCGGCTATATCGTCTCTACGAATATCCCGTCATTAGCGGTGGCGATAGAAATTACGTTTCTAACGGCAGCAACACTTTTCCTATCACTCGGTGCAGGTAGACTCGAGACAGATTTCGAATCGCCTTCACCGTAGACAGTAGAATCAGAGCGCATCCGTTGTATAATCGATAAACCTCGCACGGGCGGGTCTAAGTGAAATATCGACGCAATAGAGACGCGTTAGAAGTTGAAAGGAAAAGAGAATCCTCTCGCGGTGAAACGATATCTCTCCGAAGTTAGACAATTCGATACGTATCTCCTGGCACACAAATCTCACCTGCCCTCGCAAGTGACCACAGCTACCGTCCTCCCACCGGAGATTTATATCGCGGAGAACCAACTTCCATCGGCCGCCCTCTCGAACCCGGCTCCTTCTCGTCGTCCCCCTTCTTTCCAACGGGAGAGAGAGGCCGCCCTCTCCTCGAAATCTCAATTACCTCAAAAACGTTAAACACTTGCGCCGCGTCGCTTTTCAACGAAAAGTTGAATGAGTTCGAGAACTAGTTCCCGACCGGTATTACATCGCCGGGATTCCACCGGCACCGGGAGTTGCCCCGCGAAGAATTTTCGAATCCCACGCGCCCCTGTTCGCGGTAAAGTTTCTACCGATTCTGATTCTCGCGGTGCGTCTGAGATACCACGATCCCCCGAGATTGGAGGACGCGTTTCAGTTTTCGTTATCAATCTTCAACAAGCTTCGCGTTTATCACCCGCGAGTGGCGGACGAATGTAAGACCGCGTCACACTTTATGCTCGCTTCTTCGAATTCCGAAGTTTCGTCAAACCCGTTTTTCCGCGAGGTTTAACGATCTCTCATTTGTATGATTATCCAAGAACACGTTAAGTGTCGAGCTCGGTGTCTTCATAACTCGAACTGAGTTCCTGTTCAGAACTTTTGTCAATGAGACTTGTTCTTCGGGAGCGGCCAATTAGCAATCAAAGAACGCAATTCCACGGACCAAGAGACACTAAAACGGCAACGAGCCGAAGAATCGAATCGCGAAGGTTTCCAGAGAAGTTTATCCGGTCCGAATCCGGATTTATTGTTAACTCGGCCGAGGAGAACGTCTCCAGAAACACGAGAGTATTCACGTAGAGAAAACCTGACTCTCACTCATCCGGTATCAAAGTTGAGTCATTAGAAACGTTCATTGCTGACATAAGTATTACGATGCACGATAAATGAGGACTACTATTCTCATTTTAATAGATAAAAGAGAGGAAGTCTGAGGAAATGTAAATGCTATGTTTTATGGTCTTCGGCTTACCTCGATTCCACTGCCATGACGCACACTGTGACAGGAACGTTTTTTAAGAAAACTCGTGTCTCTGCCTCGCGGAATCGTACGTTCACTTTCTGTCAACCCTTGAGCCTCGTCTGAAGGGTCGCGATCGAAGAATCGTCGAAGGAGACGTCGAAGCACAGCTCCGAAACTACGAAAACATCTAGGAAAGAAAAGCGACTATCTATCGATCGCCTCTGCTACCCGCTTCACATCGGATATCGATACAGGATTACATAAAACGTACCGTACGTCTCAAATTTCAATTTCCTCTCATGCAATTTTGTACGTTAAGTTAAGGGATATTTATGTTCTGATCCTATCCTTGTTTTCAAATAAAATTCATACTCTACGTTCTACGTCATTCCTTTCGAGCAATTTTCCTACGCAGATGCACAGCGTTTATTTGAAGCGATCAATAGATCTTCCTCAGGACCTCAAACCTCCCGACAAGCTAAACGATAAACTCGTTTAATGTTATCGTTCACGTTAATATAAATTCGCCTAAATTGATTCTCTTGATCGATGAACGCGAAGCCGATTTTTAATCCCGGCCTGATAATGAGACGCGATGCGGCAAACCTTGATAAATTGTCGAAAGTTCCTTGAACGGTGTCGTCGATAGCAAACACGATTACGTTCTGAGTGTTTGATTAATGAACATGCTGTTTAATGCATACAGGCTCTTCTTATAGATTTTCTTCATTGTTAAACGAAGATAAAGTACGCTGAGTTATAAAGGAAAGGATCGGTTCAGGTGAAACTAAAAAATGAAATAGAAGTCGGTTTTCAACAGAACACTTACAAAACGTGATATATTTATTGTATGCAAAAAAGGAGAATAAAATAAATATTCACAGTTGTCTCGTACAGATCCATTCGGTGCGCTACTCGTACAATCATCTCTCATATGTATATGTATACATATAGTATATCGTTACAAAAATAACGCGTAATCTATATAAAACTTAATTAATATTCGCAGAGTCAGAGTTTCGCGCAGTATTTTAGAATCGCGAGTTCTCGTGAATCGGAAGTCAACGCGAACGCCTCGTTCGTTTCATTTGCATAGTGATTCATTCAGCCGTCGCACGGAACTCTGACCTTAAGAATCTGAACCTCGTGCAATGGACGTATTAACATCCGCTTGATTCCTCGCAAATCATATCACGATTCAATACTTTCGTTACGAACGTTAACGGCAGAGGCAGTCCTATTCAAACGCGAATCTATATTACGTCTTCCTTCGTCGATAACGAATCATTTTTCTCGTCGTGTAGAGAAAATATAATCCTATATTACATGTAGGTTGTAAATCCCTAAGAATTTGGAATTACAGTAGATGAAGTATTGCGAATATAAGCGAATCAATTGGATTATAGTTTTACAGCCCGTGGTACGACTGTCGCTTTACAGGATAGATTAGCATCAGAAGAATTGTCCTGTCGTTCTTATTAAGGTTGTATGAATCCTTAAATAAAAACACTTACCGGGTAGTATATTAATTATTATAATAATAATTTAATTATAATTTTTAGTAATAATTTTATTGACATTCGATGGAATACTTTTCTTAAAACAAAATTGGGCTGTCGTACTGGTATAGCCCCTTAACTCGTCCCGGGGGATTCGCACCTTCCCTTAGTAAACAATGAGTATTATATGTATACGCGTGTATACGTATAACGTACAAGTGTCTTTATGGCAAATTCACAAAAAGGAAATAATAATACGTAGTCGATAAGTATATTGTCGACGAAAATCTGCGAACTCGAAATGTTCGGCGTTCATAAGTTCGTCGATCGGAGCGGGAGAGTGACATCACTCTCTCGTCGCTCGTCAACGAAAAAAGCGAGTGTAAGCGCGTATGGGGAAAATCGAGTCAGCAGGTAGACGCAGTTTCGCGTGCAACCGATAAATGCCACCGTTTGTAGCCTGCAAGCTACCGATGCGGGCTCGTGTGTCGGGAGAACATGGAGGGAAAACCTATCGGCGCGACGCCGATCACTCTCGTCGAGTTTCAATATTCGTTACTCTGTAACTATTATTGAAAATTTCATTTACTATAACTTGATTAATTCCCGACAACTTCGGTTCTTTGTACTAACTTCTACCGTGTAAAATCGCGTTACTACCCGGCTGTACAAAGCGTAACTGTGTCGCGATTCTACGGAACGCTCGACGAAAATATTAGGTAACTAAACAACTACGTACGTAGGTAAACTATCGAAAAAAATTCTCCAAGATTCAAACGGAGGAACTAGAAAAGACGATCGCTCACCCTGTAGGCTCGTCAACTTCGATTCCCAGTTGTGCGCCAAGGGAACGCCGTAAGCCATTCCGGTTCGCTCTCAAACGTAGTCGAGCACAGGATTAAGAGAGGTCGGGACCTCCCCTCCGGTTCTCAGAGCCGGGTTCCTTTGCTGACCTCGTTCGTCACGTCCAGCGAGACGTTCTTCAAAGCGTTCAGCTTCTCCCTGTAGTTGTCGGCGATGTGAAATTTCCCGTAATCGTCGACGATCCCCTGCAGAGTGCCGTTCTTCTGCATGCCGCCGTTCGCAATCGAGGTCATCGACGACGAGGAGGTAGCGTTGGCCATGTCCTGCTCGGCTTGCAGCCGCGTGCTGCTCGCGTACAGTCTCTGTCTACCCGGGAAATACCGCGAGAGTTTCACCGCGAACGGATGAAGCAGATGCTCCTCGTACATGTCGCCCTTCGGGTCGGCCGTCAACAGGCTGACGATGATACCGACGATCACGGTCGACATGCTTCCTATGAACGCGTAGTACATGTACGTGATGCTGTAGAGAAACTCTAGGGGACCCGCGGTCGACGTTCCCGCGGTTGCGTTAACGAAGTTCTGATCGCTGGTGACATTCGGCACGACGAACTCTACGATGCCCGGTTTCGTGATCCACGGAGAGAACGTGTCGTTCCGGCAACCCTCCGTGGACAATGGTAACACTTCCACAGTGTTGCTCTTTGTTAGGTAACCGAAAGTCATCCACATAGTCGTCACGTGGCTGAAGATCATCCCAGCTGCGGCACCTTTCCAATTCGCACATGGTACCAGCAAGGCTAACAGAAAGACGCCGAGAAGGGGACCCGAAGTCGCGGACGTCATCAGCAGTGATGATTCTATCACGCCCGATAGCATCGCTACGACGAAGCTCACGCCTATTATTATCACTCCATAGATAACGCTGATCATTCTGATAATGAATAGCTGCTGACTGTCTTTCAGATCTCTCATCAGCGGTATCTGACCGAGGAAGTCCTCGAAGGTGACGGTCGCCAGAGAATTCAGGTTCGACACGGCCAAGGTCAACGCGCTGTTGAACAGGGTGGCCATTACTAAGCCCAGCAGGCCGGGGTAACTCAGGAACTTGTCTTCCACATAGAACGGCACGATTTCGTCGAATTTCGAGATGTAACCCAACGTGAGCGGATCGCAGTCCGCGTAATTGGTGAAGATTACCATGCCCACTACCCAAGAGAGCGAGAAGAGTACGAAGACTATCGGCATGTTCGACATCATTGTTCTGTAACGAAACGTACATTTCTTCATAAATCAAATATAGTACCATTTAAGTGAAGAATTTCATCTGCGTGATTATTATTTATTTATTTATTTATTTATTTATTTATTTATATTCACATTTATTTATTTATAGCACGTAGCTTCCGTCTAATGGCTGGAATTATTGCAAAGAACAAAATGAATTAAAAAATAACAGAAACGTGGAACTGTGAAATAAAATTTACGCGATAACACGTGTATCCCTTGCGGTTTCGTATGGAAAATCGTTGCCTGGTTTTATAAATATGAAACGTAACGCGAGAATCGGATATCAATTTATTCATAACCGTTCGATCGACGCTTATTCCTGGACCTGATCTTAACTGAACGAGCTTTAAGAGCGCGAAACGTATGTGCATACATATGTATGTCGTCCTTATGTGAAGATACACACGGTAGAATTGATACTGTTGACCTTAGAACTGCTAAAAGTTTGGCCGGCTGCCATTTAGCCCCAATCTTTGGGCGCCACGGGACGAAGGACTCATTGATTATGTGGTGAGAGGAAGTACGGACTCCGACAGATTTTCCCGAATCAGAAACCGCTTAAGGATATATTGGCTATACAGTCAATCCCAAAAGTATATGTACCTTAGAAAAACGCATTTCTTATAATTAAAAAGAAATCAGACATCGGAAGAACAATGCTAAT
>NW_017181113.1:737358-755338 GCF_001652005.2 Ceratina calcarata
GTTTAAGTATGTATAGCTTATACATCTTTAAGAGTGAGAGGTGAACTGTGCGACAACCGATTCAGTTCCCGAAACGTTTCCTTTAACGGAAAATTAATAATTATCTCGGAAAATCATAACGACAGATTTACAATATGCAAAATCGCTTAAGAATACAAGAAAAAGAAGGAAGCGTTGCCTTTCAGCCGGATATTCGGTAAAAATTTGTTCTCCTTTCACACATTTTCGCAATGAAAACTTTATCAAGCGTAATAAACCAGCGTGAATCGTTCGCCGCTAATAAAAATCCGTCCGTTGCAAAACATTTTTATCGCGAGGCGGGTGGCCATGATTACATTCTAATAAAAGTCCATTTGGAGCCCGGCTTTTTATCGTGATAATAACCAGGACAGGTCGCGTCGACTATTCGGATTTATGCTCTAATAAAACGTTCGCCTCGCGACCGCGGAATATGTACCTGCCTCGCGATGTTTCGCTCGAAAACGAACGGATAAATTGCTTCGGAAATCGCTCGCTACGTTTATCTCCTAGGCGAAGCGACGATTCGTTGGGAATGGTTAAACATACGATGCCGCGTGCTGATATCAGTTTTTCGCGTTTGTATACACGTGTAATAAACTTTCTGGGGATTGGAACCCCCAGAAATTGGGATTAATTTCTGAACGGTTTGAAAACTCTTCTGATCGCGATTGATGTTAAACAAGTCGCGTAGTAATTTTAAAATTTGAAAGCGATTAGCAGCAGTTGTTTGTGTCGCGGTCCGATAAATATAATTTGTCTGATTATCAGCTAATTACGAGTAAAAATAACAATTAACAAATGCAACAGTTTGTGTAATAGCAAGTGACCATCACGGGAAGTTAATAGCAGTTAATTGTAATAACAGTTGATAAGATAACTCAACAAAGATGATGTGTTTATTTAAGAGGCTAAAATAGTTACATGATTGTTTTTCATTTTGTTTTATGGATAACCAGGTAGAAATTTACGAGAATACACTTTTCGTTGTTATATGAGAATATTTTCCGACATTTTCGAATATGACAAAAAGTTAAATCCAAAAACAATTTTTTTAATTCTTTTGCAATGAAATTAGATCGTTTATAACGATTTATAAATTTATTTTGAGGTAAAGTTCTCTCGCAATGCGAATAGTAAGACGCCCTCGGATAAGCGACGATATATCGTCGTTGGCACTAAAAGGGTTAATAGGATTCACTGGATGTTAATCCAACGTCAAGTTTTGAAAAGCTCGATCGAGTGAAAGGTTCAAAAAGGATAGAAAAGAAGGATCATGTAGACTAGTTAGCTGCTTGCAGAATTTTCCTATACGTCGTTTGGCTGGAGGCAGAACGTATGTACGACAACTATAACCGATCCGCAAACTTTTGACATTATATTTCTGGAAATACAGGTTGAGTCTCCCAGTGGCGTCGCGAGGAATCGTGTCTCGCCTTGGTGTCTCGTGAAGCGAGTCAGTCGGCGATCTCTACAGACCTTGATTGTTCGACGGGGAGACTCCTAAAAAGGGACTACAAAAGGAACTGTAACAATGGCGATCGTGAAAAATTACATCGAACGTCTGGAATTTTGCTCTGACAAAAGTTTATCTAACAGAATAACTTTCACGATATTACCGAGTCCATTTCTAAGATACATACTATGTATAGATATTCAATTCTGTCCTACGCTTTCCTAACAAACCTTATAAGTACATTTTATATTTGTGTTACTGCGCTTGATTTTCGCAATGGGAAAATACTTTGTGCTTATCTACGGGACGCTTATTTACATATCTGTGTAAAATGCTGGGTGCGTGCCTCGAAACCGAAACTGTGACACGTATTCATGGAGGCACCCATGGGCCATCGCTTATTATAATTCACTTCTTCGAACGAATTTCATACGATCGTCGTTCCTCGAGAGGCTGGAATTTATAGTCATTTCTCAGTTCTCTGTTCTCAAACATACAGATATGCAACAAGCAGTTGAGAACTGAGAATTGAGAAATGACTATAAATACGGGCCTTATGGGCGTCATGTCTGAAAGAAATAATAGAAAAACTACTCACCTAACGACTTGTCGAAGGCTGTTCATGCTGCAGTACCTTTGCACAAAGTTCTGCTGGCAACCGAAAATGGATAGGCTTATGAATAATTGGCCGAGGATCGCCGAGATGGTCGTCACACGAATTGTTGGATCCAAATCGGTGCTGAAAACACAGACACATCGGTTCGATTAGCTCGGTTGGAATCGAGACGTCCTCGATCGGAACCCGCGGCTCTTTCTCCGTGGAAATCGTACAATAGATAGCAGCGCGGGGGAGAAAGACTTGTTATCCATTGAACAAGTTTCGAAAGAAGTGCGGATTCAAGCTAGTCCTCAGGTAGCCCATTCACTTCCCTAGCCATAAATCGGGGGGGTTACTTTGTTCCCGGCGCTTTGTCTACCCGTCCCGATTCCCGACGACGGCTGTTTTGAATCGAAACGACGACGCGACGAACACCGGCTAATTTTACTGCCGCTCTTAGATGACTGCGGTACCAATCGACTACGCGTCACGAACGCGATCAGACATAAAATAATAAAAGCAGCAACTCCTTGCGAAGACTTTGTTACCGCCACTTACGGAATGTTTCTTTTCACAAAAATTCTGAATCGAATGCATAAACACGCTCTTGAATTTTCCCCAGCAGGGGGGATCACGCCTCGCACGTCAATGAAAACTTATCGACAGATACGCGAGATCACGTATCTCTGATTGAAGTGATTTTGGTGATTGAACAGCAGATCGATGTTTATACTCACTTGAAGAAATCTAATCGGCCACGTTCGTACGTCACGTTTAAGATTTTCTCCGGGCCGATATCGACTGCGCCTCTGGCGAGTACCAAAAGCGAGACGCCGATCATCGTCAGGCCTTGTATCACATCGGACAGTATGGCCGCCTTAAGACCATCCTGTGAAGCAGAAAAAGCCAGACGCCGGCAAGTTTAATTATCAATTAAGGTTTACGAGCTCGTGAACGAATATAAGACTCGTTCCAGTAGCGAGGTGAAAATGAAGCGGCTTGAAAGTTTTATGATCTACTTCGATAGGAAGAGCGAGACTCGAAATTCCACGCTCAACTCGTGAACAATTAATCATGCGAATATACCAGACATCGTTAGAGTTTCTAATTAATAATATCGATATTTATAATGTTTCTTATTACTATAAATTAAGTTAATTAACTTACCATGAGATTGAACAGGACGGCTATCGTGGTGATCCCGCTGATGCTTACCCAATACGGTAGGCCAATCACAGTCTTTAGAGCGACGCACGGCGTGAAGACCGTGACGGCCAAGTTTAGGAGGCTCCGTACCACGTATGTGAAGCTCGCGAGGCATCTGACTAGCTTCGACTTGAACCTGCACAGGGAATTAGCATAATTACAAGAGGTCTATTCTATCCCATCCAATGTCGGATGGAGATAATCGTTAAACGAGGAAACGCCTCGAGGTTCACGGCACGGTATCAAAGTTCAAACTGCTCGTAAGGGAAACGAGAGGCGTGCGCCGCGTTTACTATAGAAGACTCGAGGCGATCGCTAACTGTAAAATCTAGAAGATTCGCAGTGGAACAACAGAATTCGTGTCAAGGCTGGTAAATTGAAAATGTAAAGCAGAGTCGCACAGTTTCAGGCGACGCCGAGCCACCCGGGTATACCGCGTACGTGGCAAATTTAAATTTCCCCATAATACGTCACGTGTACGCGCGATTTCCATGCGAAACGCCGTCGCCGCGCCGTGCTTCTATTACGAGAAAGAAACGATGCCCCGCTTAGATGTTAGATGGAATCCATTAACTTTCCCCGGACTCCCTGATACACGTTTCAAGAACAGATAATCTGTGCGGAGCATACATTTTCCTTTCCTCTCGACGACTTTCAGAACAGTCTACATAGAACCAGGAAAATTGTTACGGTTTACGAAGATAGTTTCGAACGTTCTGTTCTAACTGGTAACGTGGAACTCGAGACGCGGCTAGAGTAGCTCGTGTTCGGGGATAATTACCTCATGTCCAGATACTGATAGACCGACGTGATGCCGAGACTGAAGTAAACAGGTACGAAGACGAAACAAACGATGGGATACGCGAGCAGCATCCCGTATATGGTCTCCCACATGGCGCTGCCCCTGTAGTAGAGTTCCGACGGGTAGCCGAGGAAGGATCTGACACCCAAGGTGCTCCGGGCGATGGATAGCATCATAGCGCCCATCGACACGCTCCCGGTGGCGAACACGTAGTCCGCTTTGGTGGTCTCCTTCCGTCGACCGCGAAACTTGCCCCATAGCGGTATCACGAACGAGGCGATGATACAGCCGACGAACACGAGGTAGTCCGTCACCATAGACGACGGGTTGATCGTCATCCTGGGCTCTCCAGCGAAGCTGTTTCTTCCTTTACCCTCGAGTTCTTCGTGATACCGAAAAGCAAGAACGTACCGATGTTACCGGCGTGTCTCGAACAGGTCCTGAACCGCTTCGTGTTTAATTCTACCCTCGCAACGAGTGCCAGAAGCGAACGCGGCCCGAGCGCGTGTTCGTACGTCTCGCGTTCGAGTTCCTTCTCGTCGAGTCGCGTGCTCGAAACGTGCGCGTATCGCGTTGCTTTTACGACGAGCGTTTTTACAGCAGGCTCACGTATTATACGAGTCTGCAGTGGCGCGCGTGTGCGTTTGCGTGCCGTACGAGATTGTCACGTTGCGTGGCTTCCGTCTCGATTGTTGATCGATTCGATCCGACGCGATTGGTACGACGCTGCGTACACTGACTGAATGCAGACCGTAAACCACTTGACGTTATTATGCTAGAAGCTTGGAGGGAGATCGAGTCATTCGCGGGGAGAGCACGAGGAAAACGGCGGACGAGACTATCTTCCGGCAAGTGGAGGGGGCACGGGGTGCGTGTGACTTGTGACAGTGGAAGGAAACGCCGCTTCTATGTCTATGTACTCAAGCTTTTTCTTATCTTCTATCGTTAGGCGTTAGGCATAGACGTGTTTGCATGCTAATGTAAGTACACCCGTGATGTTTTCCTCTCGTCTGACTACCGAACCTAATAGCCCTGTCCGATCAGCGATAGATAAATCAATCGGCAGGCATCTATACACGTAGCTGGCCACGTACGAGCCAACCTGTTAACGCTTTTTGTTTGCAAAGTCGTATGCCCGGGGAGTTGTGTTACTCGGCAGGCTTAGGATTAGCTAATGGATGATCTCTTAAACACTGTATTTGGCATTACGCAACGGAACACCGTTCTGAGATTAGATTATGCATAATGGATCGAAAAGTGATTCAACAGTTTCCAGCAGACGCTGATATTTACATGTATCACGATTTCTCGTCGACCTCTTGTCCGCGTTGTTTCCAAAAATCGGGGAATGTTCGAGCTGACGCGGTGCTCTAGTTGACGAGACCCACGTAAGTAGGTGCTCGAGCACGCACGCGAATGTTCTCGATCCGCGTTTCCGGCGTTACAACGCGAAATCGGTGGTCTGGCTGTTCGAGTATCGCGCCGTATTTAAACAACTTCGCCTGGTAACACGGATCGTTGAGCGAAATGGGTTAAACCTGCGAGAATACTTTACTCGGCTGATCTCTTGTTTGCTCTTTTCAGCTGCACGAGGTCCCAAAGGCCTCGTAAACTGACGTTAATAGATGGTGCATGGAGATAAGCCGAGGTACGATGCGAAAAAGTGCAGCTTTGAAGGATAAAGTACCCTTTGTTGTATCTCGAGTATCTTTAAATTATCTAGACAAAGGAAGAGTGTGACTATGAACCGAAGGAGAATTTTCGTTGGAATCTCTCTGATGGAACGTTTATCTTTAAGCGTGATAGATTCCGCTAAATCCGGGCACCCGTCCCCTCTACGAGACGAGGGGTCTCGCGAAACCGGGTTCAGCTTGGAGGCGCTAAGAATTATGTAAACAACGCCAGGAGGCGTACATACAACGCAACCGGATTCGTCTGCTCCAGTTCAGATGATACGCCGATCTCCGTATCATAAATAAGGCAATAAAATATCGCAGCTGGCACGTGACACACGAACCACTTGTTTTCTGCGTGCCTATCGAAACCTCATGTGACAATTAGTTTACCGATCATCTGGGAATCGTTCGAAACGAGACAGCTGTTTGGGCCTCAGGTGCCTCAAAACATTTCTTTTCTCCTACAATTTTTTTCTTATTAAGTATTTTTGATTTCCAAAATTATTTTGTACTGAAATATTCTTTTGTATCTTCTACAATTTCATTAATTAAAACTCGTGTGAATTTAAACATTTTCAACAATATTGCTTGCATACGTCAGATACCTTCGTAAGTCAGCCTGAAGCAGCCTCTCTATTTGTCGACTTTCGAAAGAGATCCTCGGCTTTAATCGGCGCGAACTGACGCGGTCACGCATCTCCGCGAAAATCACAGAGGAAGGAACGAGCCACGTGTGACTTGTTCCGCGGGGAAGCGAGCATCCACCGTGAAACGTACGGCGCCGCAGCCAATTTCGCTCAGTTCGTTGCAGGTAGATATGTGCATCGATACGTCTTCTCTTTCTACGCGTACGTAAATCAAACGACTAGACTGCCTTCTACTTAGTAGCCGCGGTCGTGTGTGGCGCCGTACCGATTCGCGGAAATGAAAACCCTAATCCGTTAGAATCTGAGTCTTATTCTTCTCTGTCCAACTGAAGCAATTAAAGAAAGCGAGGAGAGGAGAATTCGTCGATAGGCTTGAGGTGGGACAGTAAACCAATTAATATTTCACTCACTAATAGTCTTTGCAGAATATGCAATTTTCTAATAAAAGAGACTCGCATAATTACGTGCACTTTGTACGTACACGCGTGTCAATAAGCGCGCTTGATGAGCGCAAACATAATTTCTGCATTAACCAATATCAAAATGATTCATACTTCGTGTAGTCAGAGTTGGTAATTATAGTAGCCCGGGAGTCATGTATTCCAAAGGTACTAGAACAGTTTATGTAATTCGAACACCTCCTATAAATACGTACTTTATATTACGCGATGAAGCTCTCTCGTCAATAGAAATGACTTGCGAATACGAATAGCAAAATTAACTAATGCGTAATCAGGAAACACCAGCCTTTAACGATTAGGTAGAGGAGAAGATAATTGTTGGTTTTAAGAACTGTGGGACTGCCCATCTGCCGCCGGCTCTTGTTCCTAGTTTTTTCATCTTCAGCTTTTAATGCCGGCTGTTCCAACTTGGCCGCGCGTTACTTTACGGATACTCGGAGAACAATACGGGTCGCGTAGCGTAGGAAGAAACCGCGCGAATGTTGACGAAAGCTTCGGCCTTTTTAACCACCGCACTGTCGGCCGTAACGCAAGGAAGAACTCGTTGCATCCCGTGCGCCTCGAAACAATGAGCTCTCTTCGCCCGGCTTTTCGCACGCACTTCCGTCCCGCGTTTGCCCGTTGAGTTTCTACCCATCGCATCAAAACTTATTCCTCGAACCTTTTGTCTACGCGCGAACGCCGTCCACCCTCTACGCGCTGACTGAAGAATAAAGTAGCGCATTCCTCGCGAAGTACAAAGTCCGCTTGTGGATGTCTGTTTCTCTAAAAAATCGGGAACTCGGCGCAACATCCGGGAAAAGCGTAGAAAAATTTATGACACGGTTGATGCATGAAAAATTCGATTTACTATCAAACAACTTCCGCGAACAAAGGATTGACGCCAACGGAGTTTGCAGAAGCGAAGCGACGACGACAGACTAATTGTAGATAAATTTCCACGATCCATCGAAACAGACAAAAGCTGTGCAATTCACGACTTGTAATTCCGTTTCTCAGTAACGTTCAGCGGAGCAATAATTCCCGGTGAAGTTTACGTGGAGAAAGCCGCGTGACGGATGGCTGACCATGTGACTGGTCCGGTCGTTTCGTAACCGCGCGACAATTAAATCACAAGTGTCATCAGTCGTCACATCACAATTTATCAGTGCGATAATACCGCGAAGCGGTCAAGAGAGTTTTCGTTCGCCGAGACTTTACGGCCGGATTGTTCTAAGCGGATAAAATAATTAGACGAGATCGTTAGCAGAAAAACATTCCACAGATCATTCTTATCGATGGGGTCAGGGATCAGGGTCATCAGCGAGATTATTATTTAGCCTATGCTCGTCCGGCGAGCACCGAAATAACGAGTGGAAAAAGAGACTGAACAGCGGCATTATTAAATATAGCCGCGAGCCGAATTAACGATTCTAATTTATCCGATTGCTCGTTATCAGGCGCAGTTAATTCCCCGGCGGACGAAGAAACGGCGACGCGGCGCGCTGAGGGGTAAAGGCGAACACCACGTGCTCCGAGTTCACGGAAGCTGGTCGATCACGAGAACGGTAGTCATGAGACAATCAATTGGTAGGCCGCAAATTAAGTGGATGACTCGACAACTGACTAGCTCGCGATCGGTCGTTTATCTGGCGAAGAGGATCGCCGTTTCATTGTGATCCATTGCCGGCGCGAATCTCGTGCAAATTTATTCGCGACGCGTGATTCCGATCAGCTCGCCGCGGCCAATGAAATTTTTATCAAGCGAACGAACGTACATACGCGATCCCCGCGTCTCGTCCCCATTTTAAGGCTGCTGTCTCATCATCGAGTTTATCGGTGAAACGCGTCCACCTCACTCATTCATTTTAATAAAATCGTTTAATTAAAAGCGCGTAATTAAAATCGTTTAAAAGTTGTACAGAATATTTCTGTCAAGTAAAAAGCTGGAACGTGTTTATTCCTGGAACGGATATCGTTTAGTGCCCGAAGGTAGATTATTTTTTTCACCGTTTTCTTGCCTCGACCAACCATTCACCGAGGAGAGCACGCTTTTCCTTCCACCTTAACAGGTCGATCGACCGAAAATCGCTGAACGGCGCATCGGAATTTTTCACGGAAAGATTGCCTTCAACCAACGATGATCGACGGTTTTTGCGCGATAGGGAAAGCTGCACCTTTGCGGCCACCGATAAGTTCACACGAAACACCTACAGCCCCTTTTCCTTTCCCGCCATCCTCTTTTTTTATCTCTCGCCTCGCCGATTTGTGCAACAAAGGAGAATATCTTTTGCTATAAGCGTAACAACTGACCAGCGAAGTGAAACCATTTGAAAACCATGAATTAGCCTCAGCTGAACATGTCGCGCGAAAAAGTTTCAGACTTAATGTTATAAAAAGGACTTTCAACTATTATGAGCGGAGTTCAAAAGAGTCCTACAGGCCAAAGGCCAAGCCGGGGAAATGGAATGCAAAAAATTCCAGGGATCGATGGACTTATTACGCGATTGGCATCCACTCCGTACGATTCTACAACATTTCGCTTTCAGGCGTTCGTTTTTTCGTCGCCACGGTCGGCCAAACGTTGCGGCGGTTCCGCCGCAAATGGCGAGCGCTTGCAAATTTAATTGAAGCTTTCATCCAGAATCGCTTTTCAAATCATTGTATATATTTCTTACCCGCGGCGCGGATATAGCCCGGCGACGGAAAAAAAAAGAGGAGCCGCGGTGAATGCGTCGATCGAGTTCTCTCCTGGAGTTCAACTCCGATCCGAGGGAGAGGAAGCGTATTCAACGAGACGAATATAATGGACCGTGACATCCCGAAATCACATCGCGTAAAAGGCAGTACGAGACGGTCGATCCGTTTCTTTTATTCCGACTGCCTCGGCTCTGAAATAACGCGCAGCGGAGGGAGCGAAGGAACTTCGGAGCACCGCGCATACATGGAACAAATTCACGTCTCATGAAACTTTCATTACGAATCAATTCCTCTGGTCGCTCGGCGATTTACAGATCGAGTATTAAAATCTGTCTCAGATCCGAGGCGTCGTTCTGTTTATATTCCTCGTGTACAACGATTTCCGCATACGATTCGCAGCAAGGTGGATAATCGGTTCTCGATCATTATCGCGGTTCGAGCTGCTTTGATAACGGTTGACTATTGTAACGATTTTTCCGATTTTGTTTAAAATGAATCTCGATGTGACGCGCGCCAGCGATAACGGTGTTTGTAATTGGCTGCCGGAGATTAACGATAAAGCATGCAAGCCAGCCGCTGCCGGTCTTTGCCAGGGCGGATTCTATGCATATTGCATGAGCTTTACCTTTTTTTTTTTTCTCATCGTGTTTTCCATCCAAACTCTATACGAACTGCACGGTTTCGCGAGTTCACCATACGTCCAAGCGTAGACAAGCGGAAATCATTTTTTCCGCAGCTACTCGTACATGTAGAAAGTATCGTTTTATATTTACACAGAATCACGGGAAACAAAAATTGGTTTGTCAGACTCGACGCAGAGCAATGAAACAGATTTCAACCGACAATCTTAAACGTTCTCTTTAATTCCAGCGTCAACATAGCCTTCGTACGTGTAACTGAGAAGTAAAAAAAGGGGCGCGTCTTCAGTCGATCCGACGATAAATCTCGCGTGGTCGCGACTCCCAACACTTTCTCGCAAGCTCGCGTTCTTTAAACGTTCTCGATTCGGCAGTCGAATTTCCTTCCGGCTTCCGAACGGTTCTGTTCGGCCCGTTCCAGAAAAGTTTCGCCGCTATGAAAAAAAGCACCTTCGCCGTCGAACGGAGGAAGCGGAGTACCGATTTTTACTCGCGCGAATGCTCCGGCGTCCGTTTCGGTTACGTCACGAGCCGCGGATTTGGACCGTCGCCAAATCGCGACGTCGTCGTCGTCGATGCGACGCGACGCACCGATCGGGAAACTGCGCGTCGTCAATCCATCCTATGTTTTTGCGAGATCCGAGTAACAAATTTTAACGGTCGTTTGCTTATTTATTTTCGTTTAACAAAATATCAGAATATTTTATAGAATTACTTTTTATCAGGCATATTCATCCATCGTTTCCTTTAAATTCGTACTAGTCGTAAAACGAGAATGAATTCGTATGCAAGGATGCAATGCGATCGTATTTTCTTTTGTACTTCTTTACACGTTGTACCTTTCAATTTTTGTGCAACGTACGGAACAAGAATCAATCAAAAAGATCCAACAGCGACAAGAGACTCTGTGCATCTGCAACTATGTGTCTTCTGAAAACAAGGCAATATCAAATAATGACGCTGGAACTATAAAAGAAAAATAAAATTCGCGGCCAGCGAAGTGTCTCGTGAGCGAAACGAGGCTTTTACGTTGTCGCACACGGCTGTACGCGGATGCATTTTTATTTTTACAAGTGCAACGTGACGCGCGAATATCTAATTGCGTGTCAACGCGTTACATTTGTAATATTTTATAACGTGCCACCGGAGAAGTTACCGCGAACAACGGCACATTAAGACTAAGATCCATCGTGAAATATTTCCAGAAAAAACGACTTCGTGTACCTCGCGTTAAGAGATAATGTAAAATTGAATTAAGAATTATCTTTCGTGCAATAAAAACGATGTTTGCGTTTCGAAAGGGAATTACCATTCGTGTTTGCGCGCGAAATGGTTTATGGCACTTTCGGAATAAGACGTCGAACTAATATGTAGTTTGGCGACACGCATCGTTGCGTGAACATTGTGTAATGTTTAAACAAGCTCGAGGTTGCATGATTAATTGGCCTTGTTAAATCCAGTAAAGACGCATAACTAGGTTTCTAGCAAACGCAACGGATTTACCGCAGTTATCCAAATGAGCTTCTTTCCTCGTAAAAATGATATCCCATGTGAATCACGAAGGTACATGTTTGCGAGTGTTAAAAAAAATCTCTGAAAACAAGCGAATAAATAATAAGTCTTCTACAAGCATCATGCGTGGAATAGATTAGGACGGGACATTTGGTTGTTTAATATACACTTCCTACTTGCAAACTGAAGGTAGTTTTTAGTGAAATTCGATGTTATGAAAAATTGTTCATTTTTTCAAGAAAATTAGTTTAAGTATCAGAGAACATATCTGCAAAATTTCAGTTTGTCTTTTTTTTTTTAAAAAAAAAAGAAGATTCTTTTCCATTGCTGAAGTATTGTGCGACGCGAGGAATAGGTTTTGAAAAAATACGATCATCTCGCGTTAGGTACAACGTTTGAAGAAGTGACGAACGGCCGAGTTCTCGCAATGCGTGGTTAGCCGGACCGCCCGCTGTTTATTTTCGTCAGTTGATGCAATTCGGATGCAATAATAGTCACCTTTGAGCAACGAAAACACACAGGCAATCTCTTAAAAGATCGCCGGTAAACAAACAGCGAGATGCCTATTTACGTACCATTGGTACTCGAACAACAAAGTTCGTTTTTCACGTGGGGTTCAACGTGTCACTCGTTACACGCGAAAGCACTTGATACCAAAGGCGCTTAATCAAGCAGCCACTCGAGCCGCGAATCGCACCACCAAAGGCGTTGTAATCGTCATAAAATCCAGTCGACTCGTTATTTCTTTCCACAGGCGGACAATACAAATCGCATTAGTTGAAACGCAATTACGCGAGTCGTTCAATGGTCCACGTTTCCCGTTGATTTACAGGGCAAGAAAATATAATAACCCACCTCTCCAAGATAATACCTAGAAACGTGCTCTCTTGTGTTTGCGTTCACAATAGGGACCCGGTTTAAGCAGTTAAGAAACACCCGGAAAATTTCAAAGTGTAATTGAACGTCAACGCAAAGTAAATTACAACGCCGGCGGCGTTATCGTCTCGTAACGAGAATCATATAGCCAGCGTACTCGCCTGAGCTCCTCGATTCTAATTACACCCGAATTCTATGAAATTCTGCGAAGATACGATCCAACAGATTTTCCGACCACCTCGTCGCACAAATTTAACGAGCTATTTCTTTCAACCGGATTAACTCATTTCAATCTTGCCCACTTAATTCTTTGCACAAACAAGAAAGACGTCAATCAGATACGATCTCGAACGTACTACTTTCAATCTATAAAAAGATAAGCGTAAAAAAAGTCGCCTTTGATCGCGTTACGTAAGCCTGTCGATGGGTTTAATGGTTATGGTGCACCGCGGCAACACGTCATTGCGCACCGCTGCGCCACCGTTGCGCTTGGCCGTTCTCCAGATGCACCGGGGACCGACACGGTCAGGTCCAGAAAAGTTCCGGTCGGGTCCCGGGCTCGATTCTCTCGCGACGTGATTTAAATTTCCACTGAACTCGATCGAACGGTTTTTACACGCGACGATTCGCGTCAGCTAGACTTATATATATGTACATATGCAAAATAGATACTTATTCTAGATTGTCTCGTTCGACTTTAAAATCGTAAAAACTTCCGGACACGACGGCTGAAACAGTATTCATGAATTATGCGCGGTAACATTGTTCTTTTTTTTTTATCTGCGATAATTATCCGACGATTAGTTTGTCATAGGTGAAACAGCTGTGGACTGTTTGTGCGAGTGGATTTATAATGATGCAGCACGTGGCACGCGAATGGAGAACGTATTTAGCGACGACTCGTTTGATTCATCCATTGACCCGCCGGCACGCTCGGTTACACCATAACCGAGGCCACTCATTAGTTTCGAAATCGTCACGGAATTTAATATTTGAACCGCGCGGATTAATCGATGGGCGCGCGGCGCTCCCATCCGCGCGATCGACCGTATTTAGCCGCCTCATTGTCAGGCCGGAGCGGTTCAAGTTAAACTATGTGAAACCGAGATGAACCTTTTGGTTAAGCTTATACAAATTCTGGCTCGAGTTACCGCGAAGTTCGACTTAAGTTAAACACCGCTTAAGATTGGGTTAACTGCGAATTTTCTCTCGAACTCCGACAAACGAAAGATTACGCGAATTTGCCCAAGGGATTTTGATCGGTGAAAATTGCCAACGAAATATGTATGTGTCGCGTGTACGTCTGTTAACAGACGTACACGAGGAGTATTTATCGCGGTCGGATCTGTGAATAGACGCCGAACGCGTGACGACAGCCGCGATTTGCGATCGCCGATCGTTGACCGGACACGTAAACGCGATCGAGCGAATAAACGCCTCGTCACGCGCGTTTTCCCGCCTGGTGAGTCAATGCCGCCCGTTATTTGTCCCGACAATTGCGACAAATAATCGTCAGCTTATCTTTCCGTGGAAATCGTGTCTAACTCCTGCCCCTCCGCTCGATACTTACAATTAGGCTACATGATCTGATACGCCAATGGTTAAGTAATCGTTCTTTGATCACGTGCGATCGCAGAGATTTGCACAGCTGTCACGAGCCCCGTCGTGCTGTTATACCTATTCGACACGGTAAACGATTAAGATACAAATACCGATAGAGAATTAAGCCTTCCCGTTTCAAGGTTTCACGTACCCTATGTTTAACAGTTATCATTTGTTTTTTTACTGGCCACGTTATGCACTCCTGTTTAACGGAGATATTGTAACGATGTTATGTAATTATCATTTCTATGTATCAATGTATGTATATATCGTTATATATTTTAAAAGATCGATAACATTTTTATAAACCTAATACGTATCATAATATTCTATTTTATTGTATTTTAAACTTTTCCACTATCAAGTCAAGATTTTAGCGGTGTTCCATAAAGAGTACTTTTATCTTATTTGTAACGGAATGAGAAAGTGCGAAGTTGTAGTTTGACAGCTAAAAGCCGAAATTCGTGTAGTGGTAGAGGAACGACTGCCAGTGGAAAGACCCCGCGACGCGAGGAGAGACCCGACGCATTAGCGGTTTAACATTATGCAACTCTTGACGCGTTATGCTAGACTGGTAATCACGGTTGTTTAACCGATTTATCCGTCGGCAAATACGCGAACCGTTGATTCATGATCCGTCAACAATTAGTTCTCGCGGGCCGGGTAATAAATTCCGGCAGCGCGCGGTAAACAGCCGGCCGGCTCTGAACGAAGTCAAATAAAAGCGGCACCGTGCATCAGGGAGAGGCGGACGACGCAACTCTCCTCCCCCGCTGTCCGTCGACGCGGCGAGTTTCGCGTCTGCAAACAATGTCAAAAGTGCAAGCACAAAGAAACACTACGCTCGCACCTAAAAGTCTGGGAAACCAGCTTTTTCCCTGTACTCGTAAACGGTTTTGTAACTCTTCGGATGAAATGTATTTTTTGCCCCGGTCTTTTGAGTCCTCGCGAGAACGTGCCTCGAAGTAGAAGAAAGTTGTTTCAATGTTAATCGAACGCAAGCATCCGATGAAAAAGTTTCGCTTCCTACAGTTTCTCTTTCTCCTCCTAGCGTCTCGCTGCTTGCGTTTCTCGCTCTCGCTCACGGTCGAAACTAGATTTATTCGAAAGCAGCCAAGCATCGTTCCGCCGGTTCGTTTGAAATCTTTCCTTCTTTCCGTTCATCGCTGCAAAGCGAATCCAAGACGCACGCCGCAGTTAAAACTTCTTTCGAGTGTAATTATCTTTCAACTTGCAGTCCTCGTGAAACGACGGATCTGCCCTTATCACTTTTTCGGCGAACGGATAAAAAGTAATTAAGAACATCCGACTTGATTAAAAGGATACAAAAATGTATAGTTTTCATTTAGTCCTTTAAGATTCTCCTTTATCTCAATTCAGACAATTGTATGCAACTATGAATTACGAGACCGAAATTACGGTTGAACGAACCCTTACAAAGCATTGAAATTTTGCGAGCCTATTAAAAAAGTTATTAGTTTTTGAATTCTTATGTCGAATGAGAAAAATTTGTAATTTTGTATAATTCTTAATATGTGATTTAACAATGTTTTAAAGTTCAAATAATGACAATCTCGAGCATTGATGGGTTCTCGACTCATGTCATCAGTTCTCTACTTAGTTTGTAGAAAATCTGTAGAGTCGTGTAGATTACGTCTGATTACGTCATTAACGTCGAAGACCACGTTTTTAACCAGTTTTCGACGTTAATGACGTAATCAGACGTAATCTACGCGACTCTACAGATTTTCTACAACCTAGGTAGAAATCTGATGACATGAGTCGAGAACCCATCACTGATCTCGATGATACTATTTAATATATACAATAAAAAGTAAGCAAAAGTAGGATTTATAGGAGATCTAGAAAATTGACAGTTGCAAGGCACGTACAGTCCAATAAAAAAATGCTAAAACTAATTATTAGGATATTTTTCTATAATTTCATTGTTTCAAATATTGGACACAACTTTTTATTACATGTCTTAAACTTTTAGCAGATATCTCATACAACCTTGAACAGATTTTGATTACTTAACTAGTTCCATTTAATTGATATCGATTTTTGTTACTATAATATCAATGTTTGAGCATTTGATGTCGGAATGGGCCGTGTAATAATCGAATTCGGGTAGAGACTCGTTTGGACCGTATACACATTATCAACGGTAATCCATCAACGAACAATGAGGCGAGTTACACGCACGGCCGGATAATAATGAGCGACGAGAGCCGCTAATAGGCTAACTGGAAATTACTATCGCCGTAAGGACGCGGCTGATTCGGAATCGACTGATGCCATGCGTTCGAATTGCATGCGAATTAAGGACAACCGAGTTCTGAAACTAGATTTGTCGTTAGGGACCGATCGCTAACGAGTACTTAGTTTCTAAGAAGATAGTGTACGCAGACTCTCGACGGAAGTTACCAGCGATCCGACCGTCGTGTCGGGTGCCATTAAACCGTTCCCGAGATATCCTAATTACACGTTTAATCGCGAAGAAATTGGAGAAGAAGGTTACAGCAGAGATATGTATCGGCTGTCAAAAACGCCTCGATCAATTAATTCCGAGGCTCGGTGGGAATCTAACGGAATTGAGGAAAAACGGTAGATAGTTGCGTTTTATATTTTCCCAGTATCGTTCAATCATATTCGTGGAGCGTGAGCGCCTGAGAGGCAGCAAAGGAAGGAGGAAATAGAGCGGCGACGTAACGGGAAACGAAAGAAACAAATGGCCAAGGAAGAGACCGTCCTGTCACAATTTTCGCGAAATTCGCGTCGGAGGAGGATCGGTACCGCTCGTTACCCGGTCTCGCGAGAGCGCGAGCGTTCTGCGGAAAGAGGAGGTCGATGGATCGTTCGAGCGACGCATTTTCGCCGATCCGCGAGCGGCGGACATTTTTCTGCATTACAGTTATTTCGAGAGTAAATCGTCCGGATTGATAAAAATGGGTGGCGGAGTGTACACGGCGAGTGCTTCCACTGGTTCGCCGCTCGCAACGAGAACCGAGGGAGCCGCCAAGGAATATAAAGGGCTTGGAACGAAAATTGGACGATGATATACGCGCCTTCCGTCGCTAACGACGAATCCAACGCTGATTTACGTCGCTCTGTATGCTCGAGCTGACGAGCCTATGCCGTTAACGAAACTTTATCTTCCTTTCCGCGGAGTCACTCGCGACACACCGGGTAACCAATTTTACATAAACAGTAAATTTATGGCGATGCAAGAGACTGGCGGTGTGCAAGATTGTACGACGAAAGTATTCAGATCACTGTTTTAAATCGTATTTGCGAAAAGAACAGGGGAAACGTCAAATTCGTAACACGTGTCGGTGATGTAACTCGTGACTAAGTACTTGACTGATTACCAACCGGCAGCAAACAATGCACGATTAATTAACAGTTTAAAACCATAGGAGACTCTAACCAGATCTCAAACATACGTGCACTCGAATAAGAGATCTTCGTGAAGCATTGTTTAGATCGAAGGAGCCTCTTATTTTCAAGGCTCTATTCTAATTCCTTATTACTTTCTGCGAGATTGCTATCCCGCATAGATTTCGGTTTGTCGGAATGAATAATTCAAGAAAAGTATTCTAATATGTCGAGATTCCGGAGAGATTAAAGTCGAATGATTTGTTTACTCAAGAAAGTAATCTCGGCTTCCACTCCCTCTTCCTTTCGTCCTACGTAACGATTACATGGTAATAGCACCTTCGCGACCTATCCGCCAAGTCTATCGAATTGAGAATCAGTCGAGAGACGAAATCTCATCTTTTTCATTTCCGATATTAAAATCTGTAACC
>NW_017181113.1:755412-779682 GCF_001652005.2 Ceratina calcarata
AAATGCTTTTATTTGAAACTCAATAATTCAGATTCTGCGAAAACCTCCCAAAAATCTGTTAAAATTCCGTTAAAAATTTTGATGGATTTTATCGTTTATTAAAAACACCGTTAGCAATGAATTTTCACATTTTAGAGAGCAGCTGATACAAAAAATACATATCAATTGTTTACCATAGTACATAAAAGTTAATGCGTGAGCATAAGTACAAAGTGTTTCTAAAGTTCTAATTGCAAAATAAGATTTATCCTCTTATATCAATTTTCCTGAAACACTAATACCAACGTAAACTCAATGATTCAACACCAATCGAGTGACGCATATGCGACGATACGAGATAAGACAGATACGGATTTCCGAGCACGTCTTAGAAACGAAACCACCCAAGTAAGAACGTAGAATCCACGAGCTCAAGAACTTTGTTCAGCCCGGATCGAACAATGGCCTTTGCACGCAGCATTAACTCCGAAATTAGCGAGTGCCTCGTGAAATAGACGGTCAGATCTAATCAGAACCCTGGTCCCGGCCCAATCCAAGAGCCCACGCCACACTGCCTGTACGTAATTTGCGGAGAAGCGTGAGATAGGTCGCGGCCGAAACGTTATCGCCCAGTGCGGCATCGTGCCGCTCCGAATTCGCCTTGATTCTCCACGATATTCGTCTGCTCTACTAGCATCATGTCATCCCGAAACTCCAAAGAACCGATCAATACTAAACTTATTTCAACAGTGAAGCCTTAAAGAAATAAATAAATAACCAAAAGTAACGATTTTTTAGAGAATCGAATCGGAATCGAACATCCCTAGTATACAGTAGAATAGACGAACGCAAAGGGAAATGGCAATTGAATCGGAGGACGTGGCACGCATATATTTAAATGGAGCAGTAGATACATATAACAGACAGGTATTGTTTGGCAAGGTTACAAATTCCAACTACGGCTCGGAATTAATCAAACCTGTTCTGCAAAGTTGAGCATACAGGAAAAGGTTGAAAACGTTCGGAGCAATTAACTGCGACCGCCTGGCCGTAGATCAACAACTATTTCTCTCTCTGCACGGTTTTAATCATCCAGAGATGAAAATTTTTTTTCAGTTAATAAGCATCTACGTTCACGCTGCGAATACACGTACAGCGTCGTTCTATCGAAGACCGTCTGTTTAAATAAATTCTATTAACTCCCAACGTTTCTACTTAATCTATTAATTGATCTATAGAAACGATATCAGTCGCGTGAATCACATAGCACACGCCCACGTATTACGCGTGTTCGCTAACTTGATAACGATTCGAAATGGCGATAGGTACTTGCAATCATGTGCTCGAACGTGACATCGTCCACGCATTATCGGCGCGACGCTTCTTATCGGTTCGCAAAATTACCAACGATATTATTTTGTTCGTACTATCTAACGTAGCTCAGCTGACTTCCTGTCGCAGCTGCGAAATACGTTACACTTTTAGGCGAGTTCAATTTTGTTACGAGAGCTCGTCAGCGGGCATTCAATGGCTCTCGCTCCTCAACCGTGTAGTCCCTTTTTCGAGTCACGTTTCCCTCGGACTGTATCTCGGATATTTCACGTGACTTTTTATCAATGGGTCGAGATTTCAAGATTTAATACCAATTGACGCACTAGATTCTATTATCTGTTATCGCGAATTGATCGACTCGTTAAGTATTCACGTTTTGTACTTTGTCCGTCCAATAGTAAACAAGATGATGTATCGATTAGTTTCGGAAAAATGTATCGAATTATAAACTGGCAAGATTGAGCAAGTGTTGCGTCTTCTACTCGAGATTTCCACGATAGCTCGTCGTTTATCAAGCGCAAGGATAGAAAACTCGAGCGGCAGATATACCTAACGAACGCGAATCGGAATATCTTCCGCTCGCAACGAAACGAACTCGGCGAACAAAGGAATTCGCACCACCGCGGCAAGACAGGTGCAAAACTAATCACGCTGCGATCACGCGAGCGAGTAGGAAATAAAAAAAAAAAAGAAAAACAACCAAAGAGACGAACAAGCGAGCGATGTTGCACAACAAACGATCAAATTCGTTCATCGCGTGCCGCGTTAACAATGCATTTTGTTCCAAATTAGTCGTAGCTCCTTCCATTTCCTCTGTCACAATCCGTAATGCTCCGTGCCATTTCGCATCCTGGTTTTTTCATTGTTTCACGTTCAAACGAAAAATAATTGGCGCTGTCATGTGTTAACTAAATACTTTTAAATGACGGCAGTTCGATCATCGATGATGGACGTGGCTGATCTTCGTTTCACGAATGGCCAAGCATTCTAATAGATCAACAGAATCCACGTGGGACGACTGAACCGACGAAAATTTAAGTAATGAGATATCCGAGATGAATTTATATAACGTATTTCTCGAATCTATTGGCATTCGCGCAGGACTGAACTCGACAGCCTAGGTAAATTTTGCTCGACGATCCCAGAGCGGGGCGCTGCAATTAGAAGATGAATAGGATCCGGGGTGTCCACACGCGATATGTTTTCTAAAATCGTCGAAAATACCGGTGTTTGTCTTGCGGTATTTGTACTCCGCGCGGAGGAGGTAATTCGAGGCGTTTGTGTGCGCGGGTATGTGGAAACCACAGGGAGCATGGATAACCCGAGGTGTCCGGCGGGCTTGTAACAGGGCGAGGAGGAGAGAAATTTCCGAGTAAATTAGAGTTGAAGGAACGTAGAATTCACGTGTTTACGATACGAATACTGGATACGAGTATCTTTCGAGCGAGTGACCGCGTAGTTTGTTAATTAACTTACAGCCCGGATCGCCGGGCCGGATAACTCGCGAACGAGGTCAAACGTTCGATGAAAGGAGGATGAAAGTTGATTCAATTCGACGCCGGAAGTAGTTCCTCTGTCGAACGTCCGAGCGGGAGAAATTCCGGCGTGGAGATATGAAATTGAAGGAAAATGGAACGGAGGAACGTCCAAAACGTTACGTTTCGCGTTTCCCATGGAATTTGTTTTTAGTTTCAACTTAATTAAACTTTCTTAATGGTATTCTAAGTCCGACGAAACTTTTCATTTAATTCATCGCCCGTTCCTGTTTACGCAATTAAACATCTTCGTTCGAGCGGGCGACGGACAGGACGCGATAGGACGGCATGGAATGAGACAGGATTGGCAAGATGGAAAGGACTCCTCTCTGATTTCATCCCCGCTGTTTTCAAAAAGATAAAACTTCTTAGATCTACGTCGGACCCATACATCTCTAAATCGTATTCTCTCGTTGATGACATTCGCGCGTAAGCGTTAAAAAACGGCGGTCATTCATCACTCGATTCGACGATATCTTTAACCGACCGTGTTTCCGTTTGCGTAACCGAGTATTTATCGTTACGGCTGTTTACTCGAAACCGACAAGAATGGAAAAATCGTTCGCCGTTCGACAATAGGCCTGTTTGCACACATAAACGTCAGTTCCTCTGTTCGAGCATTAGAACGATCATAAAACTATAGAAGCACGAAATACGTTTAAAACAAATTCTCTGGCCTGTATCGCGTTTTCCTGTAATTTTCCATTTACATTTTAGATACGCAAAGCCCGCGCAAAAACAATATTTCATCGTAATTGTGTCGCCTCGCATTACATATTTATATTTGTTAATTACACCTATTTTTTTGTTCATCTGTATTTACGACCCTCGTTCGCGCTTATTTTACTCTTTCATATATCACGCAGATACATTTGTATAATGTAACGTGCCCATAGTTTTCCTTTTTCGGTAAATACACGAGTTTTCCGTCGGAATTGGAGAAAAAAGTGGAACGGTTTTTATTAATTTCTTCGGCTATGATTCATCAGCCGGGCCACGCGTATGCACGGTGCGATTTCGATATTCCGTTACAAGCGCAAATATTTGTCTGTAAACGCTACTCCCCTTGCCGATTGTTGCTCCCTGTTCCCGCTTTGTACCTCGAACCCTGACTGCACTGTTACGTTTCCAACGCGATACCCGTTGTGTGTTCGTACGACCCTATGCCTGCCGACCCTATCCCATCAATCCTTGTAGCCGGGTCAAGGATCGTCTTTCATTGAAACGTTGTACAACCATTTTCTCAACAAAGAAAATTTCATGCGCTATACGAATTGAGATCGACGATATTTTTTTAAGGAGTCACCACAGTTATTTCAAGACTCCTCTGGTTATTTAAAGGAAGGAGGTAATTTCTGGAGGACGCAATTAGAGCCGGCGACTTATAAAAGCGTTTCGGCACTTCATCCTTGTTAAGTGTTCGTACACAGACCTCGCTAAAGTATCCTGGGAGTCGGGGCGGCGTGTTTTTTTTAATAAACAGCCAGCCAGCCTTTTAGTAACGAGTAGTCTCCCTGTAAAATTTGACAGCGACTTATTTCTCCCGCGGAACGGGCGGCTCGTTTTTTCGCCGTTCCCAATTAAGAAACTAATTGGAAGTCGCTTTGGCGACTTAGCGCGACTTAAGCAAGCACGCGAAGACCCGCGGCGGTTAATTACATGCCGCGCGATAGAAAAGAACGGGATCAAAGGAGCCCGTTCCGTCTTTGATTTAAGAAAATCCACGCGATGCCTCGCACGCAAATCTTTGTCGTGGCGGAATCGCGATTTTCTTTAACTTTGAGAGCTCGAATGCCGAGCGAAAAATAAACGAACGTGCCAAAAGCAGGGATGTTCTTGGGAGATAAGCTCAGAAATTTTTGCATAATGCAAATCGAGACTCGAATCATTTTGCCTTCTCGGTTTTTAAAAAAGAATAATATTCGTTGGACATTAAAGGCGTAAGACGATTCTTGTAAATCGTAACGCCAGTGTTTAAAAATGTTAAACCAAAGGTTGAATATCTCGGCCAAAGTACGGAGCACGTTTTCTACGGAAGAGCATTGCGATCTCTCCCGTGGGAGCAACGCTGCAACCGGCAGAATCTCGCCGCGGGAAGTTCGTTTCAGTCGTAAACCTGTTTCCAACATTGTAGAAGCGAAACGCATCCTCGCGAAGCGAAGCGGTAAACAGCCGAAGGAAGAGGCTTCGGCTCGCGTCTCGGCCACTGTCCGCTATAACGCGACGATGGCGATTATTTTTAACACGGGGCTGGGTTGGCGTCGATCTTGAACCTCGATCGTTCGCCAGCTGACCAATACTTGATCTCGTTTTCGATTCAAAATTAATAGAAAGGTCATCTCTCGAGATAATTTCAAACGCAAAATATATGGAAGGACTGCGTTAATTCCAAACGTTCCACAGACTCTATGAATTTCATGGGAAGCAGGTGTAACTTTTCGAGTTCGTAATCGACGCAAATCAAATTTGCTGTGCGGTCCGCGACGTTAAATTTTCCACTTTCCGCTAACTCCGACGCGTCACCGAAATTGAAACTAACGTCGGTTCCCGGCCGAATGGTCGAAATTTGCATTTCGCCTTTTCTCCGGCGCGATGTTTCCCTAATCTAAATATAAACGCGAGCGACGGTCTCGCGGGCGATGAAAACAAGCGAAAAGAACGAGCGTCGATTCCTCATACGACACGAGGCCTCCAGGAAAGAAAATCACGCGATGGAAATAATCGGAGCGGCCTCAAATCGGCACCGTTCTCCACCAAGCTAATGGCTAATATCCGAGCGTTTCCTCTCTCGGGACTCGTGTCTACCAATCGAACGAATCTGCGAGTATAATGAGATCCGTGGGTTTGTTCGTTTTGTCCCGAGACGACAAACGGTTTAACACGTGGTTCAAATGGCTAGACATTTACGTACAGAAACGATTTTAAATAATCGCAATAAAAGTGACGCGTCACCGGTTCGTAGGTACAGCATCGATCGGTTCCTTTTCAAATACTTAGCTAGGTAGCTTGAGAGAAATGAAACTCACTTTCGCAGTCTCCTTGCAAGTTCAGCGATATTTCCTCGCGGGCTCTCTCATTCCCCAGACCCGGTCCAGCATCAATTCAACTCTTGGGCGCCCACGGCGAATTCGTCGACAAGTTGACGAAATGGTATCCCCCGCGGCGGTGGTTTCTACCCGGAAACAGAAAGGAAATAGACTCGGTGATCGATTTGCCGGCGCGATTTTAAGTTTCGAACTGCTCGTACTCGACGGCTAGGAGACGCGACCGGGTCGGTTCCTAATCGCCAACTGCGACCTTCGCGAACTTCCACTTTCTCTTAGACGCATTTCGGCGGGATTAGGCGAGTCGCGAGGAGACGGCTACTGCCTGCGTGCCTGCCAGTGCCCGGACCGTGGAACGAGGCACAGAAAACGAAGGAAAAGAACCGAGGGACGGGCAGAGAGCAGCAAAACGAAGGAAACGTTTAGTCGGCGGAGGGAACGAGGATCTTGGTCGCCGATGGAATAGAAGAGGAAGAAGAAGACGCTCGACTCGTTCTCGTCAATTCACTCAACCAGATGCAGCGAGTGTGTGCGCTTCGCTCGAGCAGTGTCACAGACGCGAGTTCGATCGGAAAACAGTTTCAGCTGACAATAGCCTGAGACACGGAAAAACGTTCGGCTCGGTTTCTCCGTTGCAGAATCGAGCCGTTCGCTAATAAACGATGATACGAATCGTGGGAAGATTAAGTTGTATGGATTCGTGCGAAACTCCGCTCGGTCGCTGGTCAGTCGATTCCCATTAAGCTAATAATGGCATTGCCGTTTCCGGCGAGGCGCGAGTGCGCCGGGCTCAAGAAGTTTGGAATGCTCGGAGACTTCTCGCTCTCAGCTTCTACATATATGCACGAGCAGTGGAAGGTGTCCGGGTCATTCGAAACTGGTCGAGTCGCCGATGGCTCGAGAAGATTCTATCCACCTCGCATTCGTGGAAGCGCGCATCTGGTTTTAGAGACGTTCTCTCGGATCATCCTTTTTGTTCCCGTTCGCCTCGTGAAGTTTCTCGAGTCAACGCGCTCGGCCGCGTGGATCGGAACTCGCCGCCCGCCCACGGCACGGCCACGAGTATCGATCGGCCAGCTCGCGTGGAATCGAACCGACTTCCGTTTTTAAAACGGAATACGGTGGAGAGAGGGACGCGATAAGTTTATCGATCGGAACTTACGGCGGCAACGACTCGCTCCCCCGCCCTTCCCTCTGCCGTTGCCAGAAACTCGGAAACCGCGGTCTTATCGAAACGCTCGGTGAGATTCCTTCGACAACTCGGAGAGTCCCTCTCTGGCGTTGCCTCTGTTGGCATGCGAATTTATGAACTGCCGAAATGTTAAACGCGCTCCCCTGCCCCGTTCCCGGAGCCGATCGGAGATCGCGGAACTTCGCTCGAAGTTCTGTTAATCCTTCGTTGTGTCGCAATGACTGACGGCGGCTCTGGTCGCGTACCAAACGCGTTCAACCCTTTTACCTTCAAATTTACACTCTCGCACGTTTGTTAACCCCCCGTCCTTTGTGTCTCAAAACGGGAATGTTTGCCCCTTCAAGCTTCCGATATGCCGCGAACTTTCTTACACAGTTACGTACCTACGAAACGGCGAACGTATCGACGAGGATTCAATGATCGAGACGAGGTCGAAGCCGGGGATTGGTGAATGATCGATGCACGCCGCGTCGCGACAGGTCGTCCTACCGAGGACGATTCGAACCGTGTGCGTACTTGCAAGACGTGCGCCTTGGTCAGTCGGTGACGTAATACTGGGAAGCCGCGAGAGTTCGGATGGTATATTTAAAAAGCAGAAACAGCGATGCGCCGTACGCGGCTGACAGAGTGGCACACTCGCTGCTAACACTATTGGCAACGGCCATCGTGCATCGGAGCACGCCGAAGCACATGCTTTCGGCATGAGTATTGCCTTTATTTCCACGTAGAACGGGTTAAAAATAAACGAAGGTTTGCTCGTTTTTCTCCAACTCCCGTCCTCCTTTGTCCGCGCGATACCGTAAGTAAACGATAATTCGTCGTAATTGACTCAACTGCCGCAAAGTAAATCCTCGACGTCTGTCTTCGGTCTCAAAATAAATTGCGACGAGTTTGTTATACCTCTCCTACGATAAGTTAACGACGTCGTATGGACGTTAAAATGAAATAGCCGAGATTAGAGAAGTATGAATGGAAATTGTGACAAGCAGTGGGTCGAGGTGTCAGAGAGAAATTGATACAGCCGATCGATAATGAGACGAGAGATTGCGCAACGATTAGATTCGATATAAACGCGCCAAACGGGATCGCATGTCTCGAGACAAGAGCACGCTTGTGACACGCGGATGACCGCATAGACTGCAGCGTTAAAAGGAAAAACCAGAAGAGCGCGCCGAGTGATTCGTCGTCTCCTTGTCCGCGAAAATCGAGAACAAAAGAGAGATAATGACACCGGCGACAATATCGCGGATATGCAAATCACGTGAGCCTGATCCGCTTTCGCGCATCCAAGTAAGGTTTTCTTGGCTACACTGAAAGAGTGCCGGAACAATGGTGCAGGTCTGCGAGATCTCGAAATCCGTCAGAACTTCGCCCTCGGTACAATTAAACAATGTACGACGGACGGGAACAATTTAGCAGAGAACGGCTAATGAACAAAACGAGGCACGAATCGTGAACCATGATAAACAACCCTCGGATATCGATACGGATTCTGCGTGCGCGAAACGGGGTAATATAAATCGAAGCTCAAAGGATTAATTGGTATTGTTCTTGGCTCCGTCGTGGAATTTCTGGACGGAGGAGAGAATAACGGTCTGATCGAGAGCCAAAGAGGTAAATCGGGAGCTCGCTCAGATGACTAATGCCCTCGATATTTTAATGCTGATTAATATATGGACAAATGAGCTTGCATATCTGTTCGGTTTTACTTCTGCGAATTTGAGGCAACCGTACAAAATCATTCTTTACAGAGTCAATGCATGCTTTACAGAGTCATTGTCAGGAATGGAAATTCCATTTGCAATATTTGCATATGCATATATACATACATACATGCATCGTATCGATCGCTGTATATACGGTGAGGTCGTAGGAAAAGGAAACGAGATCGAAGGGAGTAAGGGAAGCAGTTGATCTTTGCGACATTGTGTCTCCAGCAGCGGCTTCCCTCTGGGAACGATTCGTCAGGATCACGTCTTGGATCGTGCCCGGGGATCGCGTCGTTTGTTGTGCGCTTCCGATAATAGATGCTCCGCGAGCAATCTAATCGTTGCGGTTGCACGTGCTATCGATTCAGCCGAGCGTAGCTGCCGACCTCCCGAGTTTTTAATCACCGTTCGACGTTTTAATAACCGTTTTTACAATTAATATGATAATATCGATAAGAATCCGGGTTAGTGACCCTCCAGGGAGGGTCTGGAAACCTACATGAAAACGTGCCTAAACCGAAAGTTCCATGTTTGAAACACGAAGTGACAAAATTATAATAATTGGTGAATACGAACTATGTTCACTGTCAATAGGTCAGCGTAATAAAAATTGACATTTCAAATGTTCTTTTAGGAATAGAAATGTCGATAATAATAAAATAATGTTACATAATTTTTTTACTGAGGTGTGGAGTCACTCCCTGGAGGGTCTCTAGTCTCTTATTTATGCACAATGCTTGGTTCGGTAGCTATTATCGTTGAATAAGTCGCAATTCGCTTCTGGAAACTAATAATCGAGGAGGATCAAGTTCTCGGCTATGCGTGACGAACCTCCCAGCTCCGAGAAGTCGTCCAATACGCTAAGAATTATGCAGATAATGTACGTGCGTGCGTGACAAGCGCGAAATTTTCGTTCCCCACTCACCGCTGGAAATGGGTAATCGCGAGCGTGACGACGACGACGCCCGCACCAGCACGTAGCACTTTACTTACACGCGTGTTCACGCTTCGAACGATTCCCCGATTACGTAATCGCGTGAACCTGAACTGATACGGATACACGCAGAGCGATTAGCTAGTGGCAGTCGATAACCTCGTTCAGGTCGTAAACGAACACCTATCGTAATCATTGCGTGATTTTTTTCCCTCGTAATTATAAAAACGATTTCGAGTCGAAATGGTGAACTTTTGGCAAAAAATTTCGTTTTTATAGCCTATACATCCATAACACGTTCCGTGCTACATGTACCATAAATGGTACGCGCAGACATAATAAATTAATGGACTGAGACATGAAATGGCCTGAACGACAAGTCGGGCAAAAATGGCTTGGCACGTGTTAATGGATAACGACTGAAATCTCGAATGGTTCGCAGTAGAAATGATTCAGTCGTAGACCGAGTCGGTTATTCATTGCGCGGAAACGTGACTCGAACGTGAACAGACAGCGGAACGCTAAACAATATTTGTTCAAGACTACGATCGCAGCTGTTAAATCATCGCGCGGCTGGCCGATCCAGCCCGTATAAATCAACTTTCTAAGACCGCGAGGTTTGCTTTTCCCGCGTGCGCTTCTTCGTCGGAACGAATACCGGAATTCCGCGTTGCGCGACAGATACGAGGCTAATCGCGTTAAGACGTTTGACGTCATCCCGCGTCGCGTTCGCGATGAATTACGCCCGGTTTGTCGCCGCCGTCTCACGATCGTCGTCGCATCATTGAACACGCGCGCCGGTAGTCATACGCAGGTGCGCCCGCTCGGGAGCGATGAATTATGCGCCTGTTTCGTAATTCGACGAGATGCGCCGGATAATCGTTCACCCCGCCTTCTTCCGAGCCTCGTCGCTTCCCGTATTCGCGAAATAATGATACCCTGTCAGCCTGCAGATACCCAGATGTACGTGAAATATTTATCAGATCTTTTGGCATTAGCCAGACGTCTGGTCTTGATTAATCTGTTAATGGATCTCTGGAAAGAATAATGCCGACGGAATATCGTAGTCGGCGGTAAAGCCTCTGAGAGGGATTTATCTAGTCGTGGGTGGGCTCCTAGATTTAACCTCTGAAGAATTTCATGCGAATTCTCGTGGCGCCCTCGAGACGAGTAACATCGAGGAAACGATAAACGCGGCTTAAACAAGAGCCGGGCGCGGGCATAAAGCGAGGTCGGGAAAAAAAGGAAACCGCGGAATAGAGTGGCCGTCGTGGGAACACACGAAAACGGAACACTCGAAACGGAACAAGCGCGCGCTGCCAAGAGGCAGACACTCTCCCTTGTGCCGCGCGCTGAAGCCGAGCGCGTACACCGACTTTACGGCCGTTTACATTTGCATTTAATTCAACCACGCGCGTGTCCGCTCGTGCGGCTCGCTGGATCCCGAGCGTTTTCACCGCAGGACTTGCCGGCATCTCGCAACAATTATCACTGTTTTCGATTCGCCGTCCGCGTTTCCGGCTCCAAGGCAGAGATCAGTTCCTGGCACGCGTTTCCCAGCCGTGCTTAACGCCGGAATCGTATCCAGCCAAATCCGCGTGCCAGCGGCAGGAATCGCGCTTAGTGCTACGCGCAATACTATGCTTTTTACAGCTAAGAGGAATTACGAGAAATCAGTTTCAAATGAAGTTTTATAGGACCAATTTCATTCGAATTAAGACAATTCATACATTTTCTTTGCGATTCTTTGACCGTCGGTAGTTTTACCGAATCGGCAATGATAATAATCCAAACCAGCGTTCATATATTTTTTTATTCGGTAAAACTACCGAATCGTTCTAAACACCGCATCGTCTTGACCGACTGTAACGCCATTAAAGTGCTGTTCATTTGGATAGCCACGAATAAGCCATATTACCTTTTTGTAGGAAATTATATTTAACATGAATAAAATAACATGGATTTATAAAATGACAAAGTGCAGAAGTGTTATAAATACTTCTCTCTGGTTTGTCACTAATTAACTCCGACTAAACAGTTGAGAATATTCACGTGAAAACCTAGAAGCTTTTCGTACTTCCAACAGCAACGTATTTTCCAAGTTTCTACACCAATGTAAATTAATGTCACCTACTAATTTGTAATGCAAACGGATCTAACTAATAAACAAGAATTTTCATTAAAATTCCTCTCTCTGACACGAGCTTACATGCACGTTTTACCGAAGGCTATTTAAATGAAGAGAGCACCGCGTGCACATCCTCGGCCACTATTCTTTATTTACTTATCCAATATTCAAGAAGATTTGATACTTCTCGCCCTCTTTCGTTTAAGCGACGGATAAATCTTCGCAAAAGAAGACACTATAAGATACGTTCGCGTATTATATCGTAATTGGTAACACGGAGACGGGCTATATAGCGCGGCGTCCCGGTAAATGTATCGAGTGGTTTCTGTTACCGACATAATTTACAACCCCACGAATCCCCCTTAGCACGTGCTACACGAGGATGCCACCCTTCGACCGAGCCACCCGTCGTCCCCCATTTCGCAACGCACGCACACCGCGACCCGGCTGTGGCCGCGGCCGTGCCCGGCGTCCGTACACGTCACGCCTCATTTTTAATTTCTCACTTTCATTCCGGTACCCTTATTGTCTCGTTTTTATTCATTACCATTTCGCTTTTGGTTCCACGGACCCGTACATTCTTGCCTTTGTTTTATTACTTCTATTCTTTCATTTCGAATTCCTTTTATTTGTTCAGCCTGGCCCGGGTCCCTCAGATTTCATTTCCCCTTCCTCGTTCATTCTCATTTCATCGCACTTTACATTCTGCTTTTCCTCCGATTTTTCGCTTCTCTTTCTCTGTCTCGCACTCTCGTCTCTTGCCACATTTTCTCATTGTTTCGTTTTTTAATTTTTTCTCTTCTTTTTTCTACCTCTTTTAGCATTCCATAGTTCGCCATTTACCGTTCCGCCCAGTTTCTCGGTTCGACGGTTCCTTTTTCGTCACCATTAGCGACGATCTTTGCCCGAACGATCGACCGTCTAATACTCCACCTAGCTGCTCGCATTATCAATCGATTTCTTCTGTTTGCAGACACCCGGCGAAGTTCCAACCCGCCCATTCTAGAGCAGATCGTTAAACTATTCACGACGGTTCTCCAACGATCGCTAATCCGTGCATCCGCCTAATAATTCCGATGGTTTCTGGGCGCTCTCGTTCTTGTTCTCGTTACGAATCCAAACAGACAAGTTTCGCGAAAGCACGAGTAATATCCTATTAGCAGCTTCCGAACTCCCAATATTCTCCTAAGAAAAATATCTCCCTACCGCGCCTCGCCCTCGTTCAACAACAAACTATTATTTCCACCGATCGTGTCTGTTACAAACTCGCCGAGCAAACATTCCGCGCTCTGCGCAAGTTTTTCGTTCATCCGAGTCGATCCGGTGCGCCTCCTTAAAGGTAATATTCACCCCCGATCCAGACCATAAATCCTCCGAATCCAATACTCCACCCAAGACTATTCGTTTACCAGCCACTCGAGAATTGCGACGACGAAAAATCGGAATCGCATTGTCATGACGAATCGATCGTCCCGAATCCAATGGCCAATTTTACTCGGCCACCAGGTTCCGATCGCCCCTGCCCGCCCGACGATGGGAAAAAAAAAATCCCCCGGAAAATCATGGAAAAAATGTGCACACGCATCGCGAGGGAACAAGGCGTAACGTTTTCCAAGCAAACGACGTATGACCGCGCGTGCAAACGAGCAATCCGGAGTGTCCGCGAAGCTGATTTATGACGCGAGCGGAATACGAGCGAGAATTCCAATAGGGAACGTGGATACTTTATTGCAACGGGTCCCCGGCGCCTGGTAAAGATTAACACGTAACGCGTGCAAAAATAGGATTACACCGTAATTTCCTCTCTCTCCCCCCCCCCGGCGCCGCCACCGCCTCGCGTCCGCGCGCATATATGCACACGCGAAAAGAGGATTACGCCGCGGGGTTTGCGGCGCGTGTTAGAGGGAACGTTTGTATCCGCTGCGCGCGGCAAACACTTCGTTATTGGCCGTTGCGGCGTCCAAAACCGTTGGCCGCGGGCGTGATTCTGCCCGCTAAGCGGAAATCGCATGATTTCGGTCGTTTTTCCGGCCGAACGTAGTCACGGTTCTCTCTACATCGCGCGCATCTTCGCGGAAGGGATTTCCAAGACTCGTGTTCAACGTTGTTACAAAATTCAACGTTCATGTTGATTAACAAAACAAAGCACGTCTTATTAAAGATTGGAGAGAAGTGTAATTTTAGTGCAAGATGAGAGAACGCGCGAGACAGACTATTGATTAACTTTGCAGTTCCGACGTTCGAACGAAGGCTCGAAGATGTCCCTGCGAATAGGGAAAAGCATGGACACAGGAAGCAGGAGCGTTAATGATGACGAAATGCAAGTCGACCCAGTTTCATCCCTAGCCTGTACGCAGTTGGACGAAAAGCTGATTTATCGCCATCCCCCCCTTCAGCCGGTGATGGTACATTAAACCTTCACACGGATTTATGGCACATTATTTCGTACGAATATATCTTCTTTGTCGGTGACTCGTGTCAACTTCGAGCCACCGGGTTTTTTTTTATATAACCGGCGAAGAGCGGAAGGTGTGGCAGGGACAAGGCACGGGAACGAATGGGAGAAGACGAGCGAAGAAGGAAATTCGCGAGCAACCATCGACGACTTGACCGAGAAAGGGAAACGGGGGACGAGAAAAAAATTCACTCCCACTGATTTATGGATAGCAATCTCTCGGAGGTGCACGAAATATCACGCGCACAGGGCGGACGTCGCGCATCGCATCGCCGAGGGGAAACCTTTCGGTCGACGATGCGAGGCGCCAAACAAGGTCCTCCGATTCGCATTCGTACAGAAAATTGGCACCCATTCTGTCCGATCGCTCGCCCGTATAATAAACGTCTGTGTCCGACGTCGGTGGAGCCGCTCGGAAACCAATGGACGTGCGCGCGTGTTTCACGATCAACAGCTCGTGTAAGGCAGACGAAATATTTTTACCAGATATCTGTTCGAATTCTAATACCACGTCTGCCATAGACAAATTTTTCACAAACGAGCCCTTTGTTAGTTTTATAGATCGAACCTCGTCGACCGACTGTATCGAGCTTTGCATCAATTATTGCAATCACTTTGAATACAGTTATATGTCCGCTTTACACTGCACCTGCGCGAACTCACCGAGTTGGGATTTATGATCGCGGATCATGTGCACCAGCATGCATCATTAAACCTCGCAATCCCATCAATCAGGTCTCGATATCGCGTGAATACGCGCGGATAACCACCGATTATCGATTCATTAATAAGACTGGAAGCGTTATCCTAAGATCTGTTCCTTTTCTCGTACGATAAATGGATCGATCAACGTTCGGTGAAGTTTCATCGTATTTTTGCGCTTATTCTCCGTTGGACCACGAAATTCGATCCGGACGATATCTTCCCTTCGAGACCCGAGGATCTGTTAAAATCGGACTCGAATTATTGTTGCGGCATCGCGTCAAAGGACAGCGTTCCCAGAAGGCAAGTCGAGAAAGTTTTACGCCGAAGAAAGTCATTTCTGTTCAGAGTTTTAATTTCGCGCGAACCTCTCCGAGAGTTTTTCCTATATGGTAGAAAACGACGAGCTCTCCTCGAGAGAACAGTTTCCCTCGATCGTCAAAAACGGAATTCGACAGCTGCACGTATCTTTCGCAATCGCGCTGATTCTTCCAGAGGTAAAAGAAAAGAGGAGAAAAAACAGGGAAGAGGTTTGCGTAGACACGTTCCTCGAGGCGATCGACGAGAACTCTTTCTAAATTTGGAAACCGGGACTCGAAGCGGAGGCTTGAAGCCGTGCTCATGACGGGTGAGCAAGCATGATCGATGGATAAACTTTACGGATAATTAGGTAATGGCGCGTTCTCTCCTCTATTTACAGGCGTGTGCGCGAACGCGAGCGACGACAGGGGCAGAAGCGTTAATTTTGCGAGCGAAACACCGCGCCGCGTCGAAGGGCGCCTTCGCGCGAGAAATTGGCGCCCGTAAAGGCTTCCCATTCTTTTCCTTCGTTCTGCCGCGTCGATTTTTCATTTCGAGGCCCGTCGGTTACGCGTCGCGTAAAAGCGTCGTAAAGCGCGGAGACGATGCCAAAATTCACCGAGCGTTAAGCCTGTACTTCGCACTAAACTTTCAATTGAATTTCACCGAACATGTCCCGGGATCGTTTGTCTCATCGACGACTTTGTTCTACGACTACGTCCCGATTAAGTATCGCTTGTATCGTAGAAGTTCTATCGCCATTCGTCCCGACGGTACCTATTTTAGGTTAACGAGCCGCTGGATTCCAACGCGGCACGCATTTAAAATTTCAGATAAGAAATAGCTCCGATCAACCAGTCCATCCATTATCCCAGAGAAGTTCCAATGCACAAAGCGAGATCTGGGAATCCAACCGGTCCGAAAATTTTTATTCATCACGCGGTCCGACAAGCAATTCCTTTGTATCTGGCGCGGCGCAATCTCGCTGACGGTCGATCGATTCCACGTCGTCGACGGAATCCGTCGCCGTCGAACGGACAAACGATTCGTAACGATTCCCCTCCCATTTGTTCCTCGAGCCACCGGGAAGCTTCTCGGTGTTCCTGGTTCTTGGCGCGTAGGCGGACCGACCGAAGAGGAAACTGTTCACGGAACATCTTAATCCTTACAATAGCATCGGCATCGAATTGCGGGGGAGTGTTAAATTGTCGGAGGTTCCAATTAAAAACTTCTACCGACTTTATGCATTTTGAAACGCTTGAGAGTGAACGGACAGTTATTTATGCGCTCGCTTCCTGTTGCTGGCAAGTCTATCGCGGCTGCAATCTAATTCCTCGTATTCATTCAAACATCCTCACAATAAACGCATTGATCGGTATTTATTCGCTCTGCGCTCCGGAGTGTACTCGGTCTCCCACGCGGATGGACCGTAAGAGATTCTCTAATTATAGCGGATCTCGGGCGAACTCGGCTTTCAACGTTTCGTCGTAACAATAAACGAGCTATTAGCCATCCGCCTTATTCTTCCTGGCTGGTGGTTCGATTCGTAAGAGTCCGATGTCTCGTGTAATTTCCAGGCCAGGCCATCGTGACGGGGCCGGGGAGGTCGAAATGCATTTATACAAAGAGAAATGCGTCCGCGAAAAGTGTATTTCCGGTCTCGCTCCGAAATCGTACGACGCTGCTACGAGCGCAGGAAGAGTGAAACAGAGAAGAAGTTTCCTTGCACGAAAGAATTGAATTACATCGACCCCGAGATACCGGGGCGCGCGGCTGTTAAGGGAGAGCTGGCAGTCATCGCCGAGATTCCTCCATCTCGAAAATAATACTGTCTGCCGGCGACGTTTCTAGCCAATTAACTGGAAAATGACGATCGCGAACGACTACTTACGTGGCCGTGCTTGAGCGTCCCCAGTGAACCGGCGAACAATCAAACCGACTGGATTTTTTAGTCCCTATGATAGTTTTCCAATATCAAGGGAGACAATTTTTAGAACGTCTGTCCTTAAAAGTGACCATCAAATTTTAACAGCTGAAACTACTACAATTTGCTTAATTAGATTTCTATGTTTCGCAATTCTGTACTCGCGTCCAGACATATTTAAAATCTGCATAATTTCGTATCGTTCGTTTGTTTGACAAACGAGATCGACAGATCGGCAGTGGCATTTGCAATGATTGTGGGAGTCGAGGAGCACTCGCACGCGGATCGATCGTAAATCGATTCGGCCGATCAGGAATCGTGTCAGCAGGTGTTCGAGATACACGGGCGCGTGGCTGGTGTGCGTCGGCCTACTCTGCGAACTTCAACCCCCGTCCCACTCCCGTCCCTCCTCGCCGCCCCTTTCACCCTTTCTTTCGCGTATCTATGACGTCACTGCCTCCCCTGCCGCCGCGGCCACCGTCCCACTACACACTACGGTGCCGGCCTGTATCTAAGCCTCTGCCCTGCCTCAGTTGGGATAGAATCTGGTGTAGAGGTCGATACGCTCCCGCGCACCCTCCCGTACACACCCCGGCAACTAGCCTTCTGCTTCGTCCCTCGCGCGATCTCCCGCAGTTCTTCTCTATTTATTTTCCCCACTTTTTTTTACCTCACATGCTTTCCACATTTCTCCTTTTTCCCCATTTGTCACTTACAAACTTTCATCCCCCTGTCGTTGTTCTCCACTATTTTTCCTGTCCAGCACTTAATGATGTTTACACGACTGTACGTGTCGGAGCCGTTCAAAGTTGGACGAACGATCATGCAGAGAAATTAGGGAACAGGCAGTGTTTAGAACCATTTACCTGTTGTCTCTCTTATCGAACCTTTGCCATCCTATAGAAACATTTTCATTACTGAATTAGTGAATGTACGGCTGATAGGAAATATCGGTTTTCTTATTCGTGTTAATACAGACGGCTAGAATGATTTACGCGACGCTTTGTGCGCGGCAGCTCTGACGGAGCTCGGTAAAGAATCCGAGAATAGGATATACAGAAATCGAAAAGAGAACGGGCGCAACAGGAGGAGGGTAGGCAAGACTGAAGACTTTCATCCGACCGCGAACGTCAAAAAGACAAAGCTCAATGATGAGCAAGCATAGAGGGATACAAAGGACAAAGGGGGAGGGAAAGAATAAAGAAAGGTGTCGGAGCGGAGAGATAGTGCCGAGCGGTGGGGACGAGCGCGGCGCTGGAGAGAGGAGCACTGGAGAAGGTCGTTAGGAAAAGTTGCTGTAAGAAATCAACCGAGTGGTGGTGGTTCAGAGTGGTTGGCGAAAGGGGTGAGGGTATGACGCACACGGCACACAAACCCGCGGGTCGAGGGCATGCATGCGTGTTGCACGCAGCGGAGGTGCTCGCGCGGCTCGCTGTACGCGCGTGTGTTCGTGCACGCACGGGTCACGCACACGCAAGCGCACCCCGGTATGACGTCACAAGGGCGGGGTCCTCGTTAGCGGCACTCTAACTCCGGCGGTGCATTCGGACGGCGTCGAAGGAACGAGAGCAACACGTGGAAAAGGGGTCGTGTCGGACGACCGGTGCGCGTCCATCACCCCGAGGCCGGCAACCCTCACACATCTCGTCGCTGACACTGTCATTGCTTTAAAAAACGTTTCGCCCTGTCTCCTACTCTCGTCACTTAATGGCTCGATTTTCGGTGATCATTCGGAGATAAAATCCTCATCGTGCTTGGCAGTGCGACAGACGCTCTGGAAATAGAAGGACGCAGTCATTTGAAACAATGATACATTTTTAGTCTGTTCCACCGTACGGGCTCCGGAGAAAGGAAGCTAACGATACTATCGGTTTAAAGTATTATTTCCGGTGACCCGTGTCTTCCGCGGCCGAGAATACCGCTGCTTCCGTCGAGAGAACAGCAGGGGGTTCGAGAGAAAATTTAACAATACGATCGTGACACCATAAATAACGGTTTTCGGTGATAAAGCAGTATTTGCGAAACGTCGGACTAGGGAATTTATAAACGGGGTCAAACTAAGTTCTACTTAATTTAAAATTATCATCGGATACTTTATAGTATATAAATCGAATCGTAATGGTAGAGTTTGGTGAAAATTACCGGGAAAACTGGCGGGGATTTCGCGTTCCGAGTGTACATACAAATACGAATTAATCCATTTGCGAGATTCCAAAATCGGCGAAATCGCGTGGCTCTGTAACGAGAATGGGAACAAAATTTGCGCCGCACAGCGTCGATGAAATTTCGTGGGCCAGCGCGTGTTCTAAATTCCGGCGCGCGGGCAGCAGCTCGATGGGAAAATCGTGGAAAAGCGCATCGAGCCGGCGGCAAGTTGCAAGCCGAGGGAGAATCTTCGTATCTGGTGGTCACCGTAAACCGTCGCGTTGTATCTGCAGCGAGTGAAATCGATTCGATTCGAATTCGAATCCGTACCGGGCGAACGATTGAGCGACGCGGCAGCAAAAGTAACTTCCTGCGGGTTTCCAAAATGGAGTCCAACCGAGCTCGATTCGCGGTCGGAGAGCCTCCGCGGTTCCCCAAACCGGTCGCTGTTAATCTATTTTCCGAGAAACGTTCCTGCGACACCTCGCAGCGTTGCGACTCGATTGGATGCGTGACGCAAGGAATTACCGAAGCTTGCGGGAGAACTGTCCCCGAATCCGCGGCCGATTCTCGTCACTCGTGATTTTTAAAATATTCGTTATATTGAAACGATGGTCGACCGTCGCTCCTGGCCAGAGTAATTCCATTCGACCACGCGGCTCTCCCCGAGGACCGTCCCCCGCAAACAGGAAATTAACGAACGGTCAGCGTGGCCGCGTTTTTCCCCCATTATATTTGTATGTATTTACAGGGGACTCCCTTCGGAATATGACGTCCCAGACGATTCTTTGCGTCGTCCCACTGAAAAGAGTTCGGATCGAACGATACGGAAATGAAAGCCGCATCGAAATTCGTTCCTTTTAGGGTAACGAAAAAGGGAAATTCAGGGTTCTTTGAATTCTTCCCCGAAGTCACTCCCTTGACCCGACTGACAATCGGGTGGTGGTTCTATTTCCACGCACGTACACGAACTCTTTTCCTCACCCGTTATACTTCGAGGTTGTTTTTCCAAAAAATACACGCCTATGCATTGCGCGAACGATTTATCAACGCATCGCACCGTGCCGCGTCAGCTAGCGAAAACGTCAGCACGTCAGTTCGGCGTGTTTTACAACGCGGCGGTACTCGCGAGGCATGGTTTGCGGAAATTCCAATTTTACAACTCCTCCGTTTGAACGGCATTCGGCCATAAAACTCTTATCCACGAAATGTTTTCCGCCATCCATCGTAGCGTATGAGAAACAGATTAAATTGGGGAAATCAGAGACGGCTGAGGATCGATAGGGATTACGATTGAATCGAGTATCGTTTAAGATTTTATAAACCGTAAGATCTCTGTCAAAAGTTTAGGACTCTTAAAAAAGTTAATCTAATAAAATAAAAAGTTTATCTTGACTAATCTGGTAACAATTACCTTAAATGGAGGAAAAATGTTTCGCCAGGGGAATTCCACTCATGAATCAGAATTGTTTGAACGGGTAACGAGTGGATATCCAAGAACAGGAATCGTGACAATGATAAGCATACAAATGACAAGCGAATCGGAAGTCGAGGCAAGGATAAACGAGGATAAGGCGATCGACAGACGATCGGGAATTGCATGAATTCGCATTTCACCGGAGGTTGATCAGGAACTCGGAGACGCAACATAGACGCGGATTACGCGCAGTCTTCTCTTATCACTGCTGCCGCATTAGCGCGTCACGCCTAGACGTCATCTTCGCGCTTTTCACGCATCGTAACGCTTCTCGTTAGATTCCTAGAATTTACGTCATTCCCGCTGGTATTACTTCCATTGAACGATTACCTCGTCGCGTATGTAATTGAGCTACCGTGGAAAATTTTCACCGACGGAAATCACGCATCGAAACATCGAGTCCGCTCGAATCGAGCCTCGAGCGTAAATTAGTGACCGGCTAGACTGGCCGTTACACAATTGGGTTTACCCCATCTCCTTAATTAGGCGAATCAAGTCCCGAGGATCGCGGGAGTACGCCCGAAAAAGCGTAATCGAATCGGCGTCGTTCCGCGTTCCGGCCAGGAACGGTTCCGCCAGGCAGATCTCGCCAACTTTTTAGCGATTTCACAATGCGGGAGCGCGCGGTTACGGCCGGAGATAAGAGACTCTTTCGTTTTGTCAGCTCCGCGTAGCGAGTAAAATAATCCACGAAGCGCGCGGCGTTTCGGGAGATTTTTTAATGAAATATCGCGCAACGGCTCGCAATGGAAACTCGGTTTACTTTACGGACTCAACGCTATTTTTTTTTCTTTCTCCTCGTCGACCTTGCACGCGAACCCTTTACCCGGAGTTCGCTGACTCCCTCGCAAAAAGTTTTTATGCACTCCACTTAGCGGACTGGCTGATATCAGAGCTCGTGCAAGCTAATTTTAAGCAAATCTCCGGGCTAATTTTAATGGGTAATTTTACGGTAGCCCTCTCCAACCCCCGCGCGTAGTAAAAGCGCCCGTAAACGACAAAATTTATCGCTAGGCGAGCACGACTTCTCTCTTTGCTCTATATTTCCCTTTTATTTACGCCGCATCAATAAATAACGCAAACCCGCGGCTCCTTAGAAATCACTCCCTCACGGCCTCTCGTAAACGGAGCTTTCAACGGATAAACCTCCTGATACGAGTTCGAGCTTCACCCCTTTGTCCCCTTTCTGTCGAAACATTTGCATTCAGAGCGATATCGAAATCCAAACGAATTCGCGAAACGTCGATCGAAAGGGTTCACCACACGTTAAACCATAAGCCCTACCAATCGTGTGATCGAGTTCTCTAAATCGTAACTCCTGCACGTGAATTAGAAAGCCGACACGTGTGTTGCAGCGGAACTTTCCGAACTATATTTACAGTGCAGATCAAATAGAGAATGTATTGTATTTTATATACCAAACGATGAGGCTGAAAGTGAAATGATCGCGGCTCGTTCCCGTTGACAGACAATGGCAAATTCGGGCCCGTATCTCGTCGCCAGGCCGAAAACGGGGGAGTCGTTAACTAGTTTCTCCTGCGCGTGCATGTTCCCCGTGCCGAGAACAATGCCGATACACGTAAACGCACGTACACGTACGTCGACGGGCACGTGTGCGTCCCGTGTACGAGGAGGCTTTTACGCGTCGGAGTTAGGACAATATCCCGAACTTACCGACGGCAAACTTTCGGCAAAGAGACAGACAGGCCGAACGAGAGCGGGTGACGTTGATGCGGTGCCGTCAAAGGAACGGGAGGACGTTTGCTGCTTTATGGATACGCGGAGAGGCCGTGGGCGTTCGAAGGGCGGCCGCGATAGCCGTCGTTGGAAATTTCGAGATTTCACTCTTCCCGTCTGCCTGTACCCACTTTGCCTCTCTGACACAGTTTTCCGTTTCACCGGGGCGCATTGTCAGCGAGCACAGTGGTCCATTTTTAGGGCAAAGTTCGCCACTAGCGTGACCACTCCTTAAGTTGAATGCGGTGTAACCGAGTTACCAATTTTTAAGAACTTCTGATGCTTCGCGGCATTAACAACAATTAAGTTCGTTATGTATAATACTGAATAGAACGCTTTTTCTTTAACCCTTTCGCTGCCCTGGACGAGATATCGCGATCCAGTACTGGCCAATTAATGCTTCTGACTATAAGTCTCACTACCATTTATTACATTTAAATGAATACATTTTATAATTAATTATATCCTAAAGGGAATTGCTAAAAGGAAGACAAATAGTTGTATTAATAAAACCATTAAAAACCTACGTTTAGTAGTAATTTAAGAGATTCTTGATCAGTCTGTAAGAGAGCGTAAAATAATTCATGAGCAATTTGAATTTCTATGGAGATCAGGATTAACCACATACATGTATTTTCATTGAATTATATTATTCGGGAACATTTCTCTTTGCCCTTATTTTGAATTATTCATCCTTCGCCCGCCCCTGTCAGCTGAACGCCTTTTTCAACTAAGCCCTTAGCCCCGTGTTCGACTCGTGTACGCGTGTAATTTCTTTTCCTCTCCGACGCCGAGCTACTCAACGGATCGCGAAGTTATCGGAATCCGCCCCATCGGTCCGCGAAGATTCCCAAAGCGATCGTAACTTCCGACGTCGAAGTTCAAACGATGAATCTGCGTTGGTAATGCCGCGTCCGTAAGCTTGTAACGTTGCCGAGCTGTTGAAGCGACGTACGTACGTACTACGACTATCTCTCTTACCGTAGAACCTCTTAAACTTATTAGTATACTGAAACATCCCCTTCGCAAATGCTCTTGGCAATATCGGAGCGAAGGGTGGAACGTAATTCATCGTTTCTCCCCAGTCTATTGATAAAATCATCCATTGTTTCCTTTTTTATTGACACCCAATATTTCGCCGATGTCTTTAAATCCGATTCAACTGGTCTATCCTCGAAAATGCGTCCCTCGACACATTTGCCTTTAAGGATGTATTGGCTATATAGTCAATACCAAAAGTTTATTTACCTTAGAAAAACGCATCTTTTGTAATTAAAAATAGTGCACTTTTCTTCTAATTTCGATATTTAATAAGTTACGTATGATTATTTGGCATTTTATTGATGTTGACAAAATCCGACCATCCCAGCGTCGAATAGTCGAACTTTTGGGAAAAAATTTCGTTTTTCCTCAATAACTCCTAAACCGTTGGTTCTACGGGAAAATTGCATAGGACCTTTCTTGTAGAGGACAACGAGATCTACAATTTCTGTGTAAAAAGTTTTCGCTAGCATTAATATTTAGCGAGTTATTGACGAAAAACGAAAAAACAGTTTTTTGCAATTTACTCGTTAACTATTGGCACTAGGGAATAATTTTTACATGGAAATTGTAGATCTCGTCGTCCTCTACAAAACGGCCCTAGATACGCCCCCCTAAGTCCACCCCTTTGGGAGT